>NC_034604.1:79587421-79617937 GCF_900095145.1 Mus pahari | reverse complement strand
AACAACAACAACAACAACAACAAAAGACAGAATCAGGGATTACATGTCTTTGTAATATAGGAAACTATATCCCAAAATCTCACCAAGATGACTGTCTGAACATAAGCTGAGCAAGGACAAGATCACTGAACATGCCAATATAACAGAAAAGCCAAGGGACCTCACACCTATACACAGAAGTATAGGCAACAGAGGGATGCTGAGAGTGTGATGGTCAGCCCAAGCCCCAGAGAAGAGCACACCAATGTTCACCAAAAGCCAAATAGTCATTCCTGAAAATATACATATGAGTAACATTATACAGACTAAACCAATTATATTTGGAAATATATATTCATACAATAACAACTAATGAAAAGGGGTCAGTGAATTTAAAAGAGAATGAGAAATGAAACATGGAAGTATTTGGAGGACAGAAAAGGCATAAATGTTGTAATTATATTATAGCCTCAAAAACGCAACATTAACAAAAAGAAACTTTGTTATTGAGTTATCTCCACATTTTCTTTCCAAATACTCACAATTAAAGGCAAAATTGGAAAACACTTTGGAGTGAGATTATATAATCTCTGTCAGTATTTTAATTATAATTTTAAAAATACTCTTAATGTCAAAAATTTAAATGAATCTTAAATTTTGCATCATTAAAATTATGATAAATTATTAACATATGTTTCATACCTAAGACTTCTGATTATAGCCATCATTAATACCAAAGTTACAAGAATGAGACTTTAGAATATGTTTGATCTATGGTATGTCTCATCAAACAGCAAATAAAGATCAAATATAGAAAATTATCCAAACTACATTCAAAATTGCAATTAATAACAGAAAGTCATAAAACATTCTCAGTAATAACTGAGAATGAGTAAAACATTTCATGTGAATATATAAATTCAAATGCATAGTACATATGTTCTATATATTCAATGAAGAGAATGCCACATTTGCAAATATAATTTAAGGATAATATACATTTACCTATCATTTGACCATACATTGAGTCCCAGTCAGAACTCCATCTGACATAAAAGTGAATGCACAAAACCACTAAAATATGACTGTGATAGCAGCAAACAGCCAAGTATATGTCCAAGTTATTATTATATTTTATTCTATAGCCATAGGGTGCATATTATGAAAGCACTAAAATTCAGCAAAAGGTGATCATAGTCATAGGAGAAGATGAGAGAGAGCCACCATGAGATATAACCTAATGTTAGATGTAAGTTAGAGGGACACAGGCTCGATGAAGCAATAGAAATTATTAATTGAAATAATAAGAGTACATAATGTTATCTCATGTTCTCTAATCTTACACTGGATATCAACAGTCGAGGAATAGGAAACAAATTAGAGAAGGCTTGATGTGGGAACATATGAAAAAAATCATTTTTAAATACCCTAAGTTGGAATTTCCTGAATTACATATATTTGGAGATGTCCAATAATTATCTGGAAATAGGTTACCTTATAAAAACATGGATGTGCATGGGTTTTCACAGTACAGAAAAGTTGGCTGTAAGATGACTCAGAGGGTAAATGTAATTACAAGCTTGAATACTTCAGTACAGTGCCTAGTGAAAGGAGCTTACCAATTCTAAAAGCTGTCCTCTGACCTCTCCACACCCCTGAGATAGACAAAGTCACAAAGAAGAACAAACGTAACAAAGCTACCAATAAAGGCATCTGGAAGTCAAACAAGTGAAGATAGAACTCCCAATACAGTACAAAAAATTTAATCCACACATTAGATGATGAACATAATTGAAAATCTCACAGAAACGGATTAATTCCAAAGCATCATTGTGAATGTCTGTAAATGCGCAGTCATTGAGACATCCTGCATTCAGTCTCTCAATGATTTTCCCATGATATTTTTAGACACATAACAGAAACACATGGTGCTAAACTGGTGGGTAAAGCTATGAACACAGACTCGAAGTACAAATGAGAACATATGCTTTGTACTATGAAATATTTTTAGCAAATATACCTACTTAGGAAATGACATCTAATTTAATGTAGGGGGCTTTGAGAGCCAAGAGAAGTGGGCATTTAACTAGATATCACAAAAGCTTAGAAATATCCTGTAATCAATCCAGTGCATTTAATAAATTTGAATGCAGAACTCATAAATGGAAATAATCTTTATATATGTTTAACAATGTGCACCAAGGCAGGATGATAAGTCATTATGTGGAGGAGCACTGCTTCACAAGTTTCTAACTCCAGGTCTTCTTACATATGGATCGGACACTAAAGTGTAAACAGGACATGAAGAGTACTGAAAGAGAATGTGATTGGGTTTTGTCCCTTCATTTGTTTAGCTGTTTGCTTGACTGCTTAAGAATTTCTCCATCACATAAGTCACAAGTGTTACTATATTGTTGATCAAAATTTTTGAAAAATTGGCTCATAAAAAGATCAACAGAATAATCATTTTAATAAAGGGAGCTAGCTTTATATTTCTTATTAAATATGCTTCATCCTAAATATGGTCTTCTAGGAATAAACAGGAGCAATAGTATTTGCTGAGAGCACCACAGTTCAGACACAGGGCATATCATACAGATCTTTCACTTCTTTAGTTAGAGTCACACCAAGGTATTTTATATTATTTGTGACTGTTGTGAAGGGTATTGTTTCCCCAATTTCTTTCTCAGCCTGGTGAGATTGCAAACTGGTACAACCACTCTGGAAATCAGTCTGGCAGTTCCTCAGAAAATTGGACATAGTTCTACTGGAAGATCCAAAAATATCCCTCCTGGACATATACCCAGAAGATGCTCCAACATGTAATAAGGACACATGCTCCACTATATTCATAGCACCCTTATTTATAATAGCCAGGAGCTGGAAAGAACCCAGGTGTCCCTCAACAGAAGAATGGATACAGAAAATGTGGTACATTTACACAATGGAGTACTACTCAGCTATTAAAAACAATGAATTTATGAAATTCATAGGCAAATGGATGGATCTGGATTGGAGGCTATCATCCTGAGTGAGGTAACCCAATCACAAAAGAACACACATGATATACACTCACTGATAAGTGCATATTAGCCCAGACACTTAGAATACCCAAGATACAATTTGCAAAATACATGAAACTCAAGAAGGAAGATCAAAGTGTGGACACTTTGTTCCTTCTTAGAATGGGGAACAAAATACCCATGGAAGGAGTAACAGGCTCAGGGCATAGAGGAAGTGGGCTGGAAGTGACTTGCAAGCCTCATCCTTAAGGTTATAGTTTCTGAAGGTAATATGCAAGCTACCATGGGAAAAAAACAAACAACAATGACAAGCCTTAATCTTAGGAACTACAACAAAGACTGGTATGTCAAAGGGTTTAGTAGTGACACTTAATGACATAGGAATGACAAAAGCTGTCTATGTTGATTTAAGTTTCACTCAGTAAGAGGAAAGTCATACCTTGTACTGTAAACCTAAATAATTATCTCTAACTCATGAGGTCGTGGACTCTAGAGGAGAACCTATTACGGCCACTTTCCTGAGTTAGTATAACACTCATCAGCACTCTAAAGACTTATCCTTACACCCACAAATAAATGTAGCTCTGACCCCTCATCAAAAAAGTGTCTTTGGACAGAACACAGAGGTAATTGCAGAAATCCACAACTGGTTGACATGTAGAGGACTGACTATGGGGTTGCCTACACCTAGCTGATGCATCTACAACACAACTTCTACACCTAGGGTTCAAGGATCATCTCAGGATGCTGAGACTCATAAAGCCAGAGGCTAAGCACGTCTACAAAGGAGTCGTGTCTTATATATGTGACAAGAAGTTGTACCCATGAAATAACACTATGGTTGCTGAAATAAGACCTGGACAATGAAGACATCAGTTGTAAGCCTAAAGTATATGGGAGACATATTACAAGGCCCCACCCTTAGATGAATATCTGCAGTTAATTAATGCCCTTTAAGAGAGGTAGTCAGACTTCTCCAGGGATATTTCCTGGTAGTCCATGTAATTCCAAGTGGTTAACTCTACACAGATAAACACAATACTAAGTGGACTCACTGTGTATGTGTGTGTTTGCATGTATGGGTGTGACAATAATAATTAAGAAGAGGGCATGAATTGAGGAATGAAGGAACAGCAGTATACAAGGTTTTCCACAGTTTTCAGGAGTATGCTCTTCCTCCCTCTCTTACTGAAGAATCTTGGTCTCCACGTAAGATTCTATATCCTTGGTTATAAAGATAAATAACAAATTCCACAAGTGAAACATTGAGGAAAAATCTCAGCAAGGTTTACTAAATACAAGCAAGGTAAATATTTGCAAATGTTGTTAGTTGATTTAATGACACTCAGAAATGGGGCGAAAGATGTTTGCTGCTCTTCCAGAGGTCTCAGCCTTGATTTTCAGCACCAGGTCTGGCAACTAAAACTACTCCAGTTGGCTCCTATTGAAGATATAAAAATATATTCAAGAAAATGAAGGAAATTTACATTTTTTTCTCAATTCAGCATATAAGACTCATAGTTCTAGATCAAGGCACATTTGATTCCTGGGTGGAGAAAATGTAGTGTAAAAATTTCTTCTTGCTATGCTTTGAGCTCCTACATTATTGGCTGTTTTGTTTTTATTCAACAATAAGACACTGAAGCATTGGATCCTAAATGATAATTATAGTTTTTAGAAAAAGAATTAGTGTCTCAATGAGCAGGAGGAATGGAATGCTTGTTGAAAGCCTTAAAAAAAAAATCTATTGCCTTAAAAGTGGGAACCTTACATAATAACAAAAGAGAGAGGAGTCTGGTGCCTGACATATTTTCTATCAAATGCAACTCTGCACACATCCTATTTGAAGTACCTTTTCCTCTTTTGTACAGAGGAATTGCCTGCAAATTGCCGACTCTGGGGCCATTTGCACTCTACCAGAAAAGCTTTCAATGACAGCAAGCAGCTTTTGAACACTGTAACTAAAGGAACGTTTCCTTTGACCAGCAAATGACCCTTAGCACCTAAACACGGTTTCAAAGATGAGATAAAACAAGAAAATTCTTTTGATTGTGGTTCAGTAGACCATATTATAAGTGGAAGAAAACAACAACAATGAAAGAAAACATTCTGAAATACTTTGACATTGAACAGAAATTTTCCAAGTAAGTTTTGACACGAAAGGGAATATATCTTACATTTTTTGATTTTTTTCTTAGCAGCTGTAAATTAAACTTGATACAAAATGGATATATTTCTGAAAAATATCAAGAATAATTTTAGAGTTTGTTTTATTTTTGACAGATAACTTATAAACATATCTTCACTTGATTATAGTGTGATGCTATTATACAGTTTTACTATGGGGATTATGTCTCAGACTAATTAATATTGTATTTTGTCAAATACATTTATAATATGAAATATCAAATTAGATTTTTTTTGTTGTTAAAGTTTGTATTTATTTTATGTATGTGACTACATTGTAGCTATCTTCAGACACACCAGAAGAGGGTATTGGATCCCATTAATGATGGTTGTGAGCCACCATGTGATTGATGGGAATTGAACTCAGGCCCTCTGGAAGAGTAGTCAGTGCTCTTAACCACTGAGCCATCTTTCTATCCCCTTAAATTAGATTTTTAAGACTTAAAAAAAATGATGTGAAATGTTACTCTATCACATTTTCCTATAACAGCAAAGGCACACAGAAGGAATGCATATTTGCTTGGTAACAAATATAACCTAATTGTATGGGAAGCCTCAGAGTAGTTGAATGAATATCATTGTACAAGTGAACAATTATAAAAGAAAATGAATCCCCCATTTTATAATAAATTAAGGGTCTTAGTGTATGCCTTTACAACGTGTCCTTTCCTCTTTCCCTCAATTCTACATGGCATAGTATATGGGGTGTCATCAATTTGATAAACAGTATCCGCTTGTCTATGGGTCTCAGTTTCAGCTATAATCTGCACAGAAAATTTATTGGACATTGTACCCTTGATAATTTTTGTAGAAGAAAATGTTCCTTCTGCAGATGCAGAAAAAAAATCTCAAGACAAATCAATCAATATGCTTTTCAAAATGATGTCCATTTATCTTCTTATGAAGAATCAATGCCAAAAGGTTATATTACATGACCAGAATCTGCTGAATTCTTAGGCTGTCAGACATCCTCTTTGGACAATGTATGCAATTCTTGAAAAAATATCTGTATTCAGAAACTGGCTTAAGTTTCACTGAAATACAAAAGGCAAGTCTTATTCTAATGTGAATTGGGATCTATGTATGAGTTCAATAAATCTGAGCCTTTTTATGGTTTAATTGCTATCTTTTTATAGCGTGTGGTTTCTTTTTTAAATTGTGCAGATTTTACATGAAGTAATTGGCACTAATGTAGGTCAGCAACACTGGTGGTCTACTTAAGAAGGTCTACAAAACTGGTTGAAATTCCCTTTCCACTGTTAATGAGAAAGGAAAGCATTTTAATACAATGCTCATTTTCCTCCCATACTTTTTCTATAGCATACCTACATGAGTTTCTAGATAACCATCTGTTTTAGAACCCATTTGTGTCCACATGACACCTATTAGTTAGAATTATGAGACAGGTAATATTTACCTGAATTAGTAATCAGAATGCTTGAATGCTTCAACGACATTTATAATTAACTGTTGTGTAAAATAACAAGCAGGAACAACAGCTGCAACATACCTCCTATTAGGCAATAAAAGTAGGGAATGATTAAAATTTATTGAGGGCCCCAAGCTCATTTCCAATCCATTGAATGGCATGTTAGTGAAATTGAACAAATCTTTAGGACACCTCACATCCCAGTAAGGCATAAATTGGGGATGACTTCTGGAAATAAAGAATCTTTGAAAATCATCCTCAATAATTAAAAAAAAATAGAGAATGAGACTTCACTTTAGAGTTCTGTCTACACACATGCAGAGCCCAGAATCTACATAGAAACTGACAATCGGATATACAGTTATTTCTCTGTCAGTTTATTTTACTTAGAAATTATAAGTACATACAATATATCTTAATTATAATTTTCTCTCCCTCTACTCTTCCCAGTTCCTACCAAGCTCCCTTCCTTTCCCCTTCCCATCCCTCTCCATCCTTCCCCTCCACTCTGAAACCACTACTTATTTATATTTTATTAGAAAAAAAAAAGACTTCTAAGATATAACATCCAATCATGACAAAATAAAATATAATATAAATATAATAAGATGAAGAAAAAACTGTCATTAGAGTCCCAAGAGTAGCCACAGGGTCAGAGACCCCTTTGTTATTACAGTCAGGAGTTCCACATAAAACACTAAACCAATAGCTATAATATATAAGAAAGTACTTGATACAGACCCACATAGGCTCTCTGCTTATATTTGAACATGAGTCAGAAGGGATGAAGGACACCAGGAGATCAAGGTCTCTGTGCCTTGCTTAGCTGATGCAAAGGGCCTTGATCTCCTGGTGTCCTCCATCCCTTCTGACGCATTTTCAATAAAATTAGAGAAAAGAAAAAAAAAAAAAGTAAAAGTACATTTGATTAACATCATCCCATTCCTACAACTCACTGGATTTTAAAAGATATTTTATAAAATAATAAATCCATGATTGTAAAATCTAAATCATTTTTTAAGAAAGTCAAATTCTCTTGATTTTGCCATAATTCACATCACTAAGTGTCAGAAGTAGCAAGATCTGGCCATTGTAATTTTACTTTTAATTTTTACTAAAGACATATTTTGTGTATTATTTAATTCTGATGACACTCAGGTTAGTATTTTCTTGTTTCTAAAAACATCAACTCTTAATTCATTGAAAACTCCTGAATTTTCATTGTCCAAACTGGAAAGTACTCAAAGATTCTATTAATGATCTATGGAAATGATTCTCCAGAAGTGTTTGAGTAGATATCTAAGGCTTCAAAGATTTGAAGGTGATAGCATGTACTTATCTGTTTGCAACACCTTCGACAGTCTTCCCTCTATATCCAAAACACTGGAAATTAAGCATTTCTGCTACCTCATGTCCCTGAAAATTATTATTCACAGCAGCAGTGTTGGAGATATTAGTCTTGCACACACATGGCTGAAACCAGTCTACAAACACCATGGAGAATGATTCTTCAGTCAGAGGTTGTGCAGTAATAGTCTACTGATGGATGGATGAATGTATAAAAATGTAACTACACAAAGAAAGCTATCCTGAAATATGCAAGAGAAAACTTTCCTCAATGAACAACCTATCCAGAGGCAGGAAGTGCTCTTTGATTCTTCTTCTTTGATGCTCTAAACTGACACATTGATTAGAAAGTCAGGGTCTTATATGAGGTAATCAATGTATATGAGCTTCACAGAGATCCAATGCATACTAGAGTATTTACAGTTAATCATAAAATACTATGCACTGAGCTTGTTTAAAAGGATGTTCTAAAATTAAAAGTCCTTACCAAAATAAAGAAGAGACATTAATTCAGTGACTATCTCATACTTCAGTATCATGTCTAGGATTTACATTAAATAATTGTGATGAAGGTGAAAATTTCAAAGAATGTGTTTATATTGGGTTTGATTATAAATTGACAATTGTTGAAAATGAGAGCTATTTGTGAAGTTTACCATACATTTTCTTCTTTTCTTAATGTAAAAAACATTAAGTTACAAATATTTTATAGAATAATAAAAAATGTAACTAGTTGTTTTGTAACAATTTAGTGCTTGAAATTTGACTTTTTTAACCTGTCTTTGTATGAGACTTGAATGTGAAACACCCCATTTGAACTTTTGGTTCCCAGCTGTTTATCAAGATTGTAAAATCTTCAGGAAGTTGACTCTAACAAGAAGAAGCAGATCAGGGGATGGAGACAGGGAGCTTGACATTTTACAACTGGATCTACTTGTTATGTTTCTGCTTTCTGATTGATTGCACAATGCTTTCTTGCTGCCTCCACCTCCTGAGACATTGGCTCCAACACCAATGTGCATTGTATCACCTCACTGTAATCCCAAGTCAAAGCCTACTTCTTTAAGCAGGTAGGAAAACTAAAACCAAACCAAAACAAAACAAAACAAAACAACAACAACAAAAAAACAACAAACAAACCACCTTCTACTTTTCACTACTAACTGTAAGTTTTTATACTGCTATCAAGTTCACTGTTCGTTTTGTCTCTGCCTCTTCGTAAAGACATTTTAATTGATCTTTATTTCATGTTTTTGTACTCTTTAGCTCCAGAATTTCTGCAGTGTCCTCTTCTATTTCCTATAGTATCTGTCATGTATAAAATGATGTTCCTAGAGAATAACCTAGGCACGCTTAGCACAGTGAATGACTTAGAGGATGAATAATCATGGGAGAATGAATGAACATATAAATCATTTTAATAATAAGTACAACATTATGTTTCCTGGCTACTCATTTTTGAACTTATTGATATTATGATCAAGGGTTGACAAACCTTTCCTTTCATTTGCTTCCATTTGATATTTAAAACTCACAGTAGTGTTTTAATACAAATAGTATATCAAATGTGTACTTACAGGATAACTTCAGACAAGAATGTGTGTGTGTGCCTATGTATTGGCTGGTTCTGTGTGTTAACTTGACACAAGCTGGAGTTATCACAGAGAAAGGACCTTCAGGTGAGAAAATGCCTCAATGAGATCCAGGTGTAAGACCTTTTCTCAATTAGTGATCAAATGAGGAGGTCCCATTGTGGGTGGTGCCATACTTGGGCTGGTAGTCTTGGGTTCTATAAGACAGCAAGTTAAGCAAGCCAGGAGAAGTAAGCCAATAAGAAACAGGTCTCCTTGGCCTCTGCATCAGCTCCTGCTTCCTGACCTGCTTGAGTTCCAGTCCTAACTTCCTTGGTGATGAACAGCCATGTGGTAGTGTAAGCTGAATAAACCTTTTCCTCCCCAACTTGCTTCTTGGTCATGATGTTTTTTGCAGGAATAGAAACTCTAAGACAGCTTATATATGTGTGTGTGTGTACATGTTTGTGTGTGTATATATGTCTGTATGTCTGTATGCATGTATGTGTATATGTTTGTCTCTGTGTATATCTGTGTGTGTGCCTTTTAGTGTGTGCCTGTATTTGTGTGTGTTTGTGAGTTTGTGTGTTTGTGCCTCTCTGTGGTCACTGACCATCCTTCAGAGAAATATCATTATAACCCATCATAAACATCTCTATTACGTAGTAGAACTCATATGCCTCACATAAATACTACAGACTTTCAGCCTGAAATTAAATGACAGCAAAGAAAGAGATTAATTTCCAAGAAGCAAGATCAACATGCTTAGGGGTGTACCATTAAAAACACAGTCAAAGTGTCCTTTTTGCAACTTTTGTTCTGTGGTATTTTTAAGAAACATAATCAAAAACATCTTTATTCACAGAGCTTGGAAAAATCCAATTAGAAGCAGGTGGTGTATTAGAAGGATTTTATGTGTATATCAAAGTAATTTTAATATTAACTTGAAATTTTTTATTTAAAATACGATGGTCAACCAATTATATATGTCCCTATATACATAGAAATTCATATCCACACATAGCAAACATACACATAAGTTTTTGTAGAGGATCAAGATTTTGGTTTAACAGGGTGGATGCAAACGTGATCTGTGAATTCCAAGAACCTAGTCTAGAGTTGAGATGTCATTGCTGACTATAATTCTACTTTGATGTGAACAGAACATCCTGGGGAACAGGAGTATATGGCAAATGAGAGATTAGCTTACTGGTGATTTAATGTGCCTAGGATCACATACTGAAACTAATGTTTTTCCTTCCAGGTTATTTGTGATTCCTGTCATCATCCTTATTGACAGTAGGTATTGGCAAAGCCTCTTATGGGAATGGCTCATGAGTGTAATGCAGATATCTTTCCTTATGAGACCTGAGGATCTGGGTTCGTACATGGCAAGGACCTATGAGGGAATTTGTGCAGGAGCTCCTGAACTTTCCTATGGAATTGCTTGGTTGACTTTTGTCATGCACTCGCATTTTTGGTTTTGTATTTGAAAGACTTTAATTTCACTTTTTTGTGTGACAGATGTTTTTCCCAATCAGAAAATGAAAGCTCAGTCTATGATACATGCTTCTTTTCTCTGAGGATTGTGGGAGTAGAATAGACCACTCTATTAATAGTGATGATGAGGATGAATCAACACAAGGCCCTGGTCTAGGTACATCAGTTAAAATCTGAATGTTCTCTTTCATTAGGAACTTTGTTCTGACAAAAAATTTGCCCACCAACCTGTTTCAAACAATAGCTAGATAATGTTCAAAAGGTTGGAACAGTTTTGTTGGATTGTTGGATCCAAGATATAAAAGGAAAATTCAGAGGTGAACTAAGCAAAGTTGAGGAATTGACTCAGGTTACTGATTTACCAGAGCCCTGGGCATTAGAAGAATTAGATTTCCTAATTAGGATCAGGCAGCAGGAGATGCTACGTGTCAATAATTAAATTAGAATTCCCTGGGTATGTAGTATATCAACTTTCTATTTTAGAATCACAGTTGATACCAACTGTAGTGACTTGGTTTTGTGCCAATGTGCTGGGTTAGATATTAGCTGCATTTTGAAGCTATTTCTGCTTTCTTGTTCTAGTTCATGACTTGGCAGGAAACCATGGGGATTGAAGATGAGGAAGGGGAAAAGTACAATGTGTACTATTGTTAAATATATGAAGATATTATAATATAGTGTATTTGAGAAGATGAAAAAATGAATGTAAATCCTTTTCATCTGTAAGAAAATGGAAATAGAAATAAGGGTGGCCTGAGTTGTCCCAGTGGCAGATTGTGTGAGATGCACTTCTTGATCCAAGTCTTCTTTTGCCTGTTCTATACATCCTTCTTTGGGTTTTGTGTCCCTTCAGAGTTTACAGTATCTGACCCTGCATGCAATGTCTATCATACAATTTGTAAACAGTCTCGTCTCTGATGGTACCTGGGGCTGTGGATTTGAAACAATAGAACTAGTCCCTCACTAATAATTATAGACATTTTCCTCTAAAAGGTAGAATAGGACACATTTATTCTCTTTCCTTATTTTAAATATTTTGAGTCAGGTAACCAAGAACACATGTCCCCATTCAGCGTGTGGGAATCTAGATACATTATCAAAAAGTCCTGCGGCTGGAGCCTTCCACTAAATAATGATGTTTCTGTCATCCAGACTTCCCATAGGGGCTTAAAGCAACTGTGAGGATTCACTGAAACAGACACCTGCATGCATCATGCTTTGCTTTCTGCATAATTTGTTGGCAAGTTTTCAGTGACTATAATATAAAACGACACATGAGGCAGAAAGAGTCTGAAAAATTCCATTAACTGACTCTTGAATTTATAACTGGAGTATCTCTGGCACAGTATATTCTAAACGGGATGAGTTCACTTTCAACCCTGCTTAAGTTAACGGAGTATATCCACTCCTATCTTTAAAAATAATCATTTATTACAGAAGATAAACTTATAAGGACATGAATGGAATGATGTGATGGGCTAAATATTTTTATTTTTTATTTTTTTTGGACTCTAGGCATCTAAGACATGGCAAGGAAACTTGGTGTGTGTATGCCCATTTTCACCAAGACTGATTTCATAATTTTCTTGTGAACAGTGTGAGATAAAATAGGCATCCAAAATCCCATGTTCTTTGATGGCTTAGGTTCTCTTGGGAATATATTTAGGAACATACAATAGATGTATTTTGTCTGTATTGTGAGGAGTCTCCATAGTGACTTACAGACATAAGTCATACTATTTCCTACAATGGCTCCTGCAATATTTGTCTTTTGTAATCCCAATAGTGACTAATTGGCCGGGATGACATAAAATTTTAGTTTGATTTCCATTTCTCTCATTGTACAGACTTTATTTTTTATTTAGAAAAATTCTAATGGTTTTACAAGAAAAAAAGAATTGGATAATTGATTTGGTTAAATGAAAGGCATAGACCCAAGAAAGACATAGTATTCTTTTTTACAGGTAGAACCTGATAAACTAGAAATACAAATATAGGATAGACTTTTTAGAGTGAAAAGAGAAAACCATCAGTAGTTGATGGTGAACAAGAGAGGTTAATGGCGACTAAAATAATTCAAGCACATTAAGTACTCCTAAAAATATCACAACATTCCACCTAATTTTACATTATAATTACACCCAATAACGGCAATTTGAAAACTGATAGGTTTGATTATTATTAACTTAAGCCAATAAAGATGGGGGCAATTTGTTTTTCAACACTGGACAATTTTTTTTATTAGATTAAAAACTGGAAAACCCAACTAAAGTACAAAGAAAGAAGACAGACACAAATGATAGAGAATAATTTGGTCAACAAATTTTATATAAGAGGAAATGTAAACCTTCAATGATAAAAGTTAATGAAAGATAGTATCTATGATATGCTGAAGGGACATAGGATGGATGTGATTAACTATTGTGCTTTCTTTATGGTCTCCTTGCCTATCTTCATTTAAAAATAATGGAATATTCTTGGGGTTATCTTTGTACACATAATAATGTAAATTTCCACAAAATAGTTAAAGGAAATACATATAAAAACAAGGTAGTCTGAGGTAAAATGGTGAAATATCTTTAATAATCTATGATTTGCACTTTAGTCATTTTTCACCATGCAGAAAAGGATACTTAGAACTTTATTGTCTGTGTCATCTCCTCAAGTCAGCCATTGCCTAGAATTGACTACTATAATCCCTTCTTTTCTTAAAATTCAGGTCATTTTGAAGCTTTTATTGATACAACCTATTGGAAAAACAAGCTGTGTTAAAAGCAAAAACAAAGTATCATAGAATTGGAATCAAATTTTAATACTTAGAAAAATGCTTTCATTTTCTATGGAACTATGTATATGAATGAAACTCTCTGTTAAAATGTTTAAACATAGACTCTAGAATATCTGCATATTGTATTTCTAAGTAGTTACTTCCTGAGTCACTATATTGATAATTGTCTTATGGAAGTCACATATGAAAAGTGTACAATTGTTTCCACTGGAGCTATTTGCCTTCTGAGGGACAGGTAATTCACCCACAATTTATAGTACCAGAATACAAGAAAATAAGGAGGTAAAATAACCTGATGGCAAAGGAGACAATAAAATGTATTTTACTTTTATCTCACTTGAATATTGTTCTTGGAAATTCTCACCAGATCTCTTCTTTATGATAATGTGTTACAATAGTAAACCCAATAGATTTCCATTTATTGTCTCCTCTGCATTGACGTTTTACCATCTCAACTGTCTCAAAATATGTAGATAATAACTGAAACACTTCAGCTATGTGTGTGCATTCCTATCCTTGAATTTAAGTACAAAATATGGAATTCTGATGTTCAGTTTTTTCACATTGATCCTTATGCTCTGTGGAAATTCATTTGGCCATTTGCAGGAGTCAGAATGCTCTTTTCTCCCACACTGTAATGTACTGTATCCAGTGGTTCATTTTCTCTTCCAACACATTGAGAATCTTTTGGTGAAGTGAAGACATTTTTTTTTCACCTTCCATACATTATGTGGCACATGTAATAATCTGGTGTTTCTGTTTTAATGTCACTGCTTTACAATTATATTAGATATTTGATTACGATCCAATGTCCCATTCCTTACTTGGCAAATTCCAGATAGTTTCTCCTTGAAAAACACAAGTACAACCCACTTACTCTTTTCTAACCAGAAATGACAATTATCTTTGAACTGACCCTCGGATTGAAAGAGGACTCAGTTATTTCTCCAAAAAACAATTTTCCTTCCTGATACCCTCTCCAAAATGCACTTTTGTTCACAGGATTTAACTCCCAGGTCTGCTGGGAAAAAAATCTGCCTATATAATCAGGAACCAGAAATCTGGATACCACAGAGACCCAAGATAAAACCAAACTAAACTGGCAAAGAAAATGTCAATGATTTCCAATGATACTCTTCTATACACATAGATTTGTGCCCAGCACAGTCATTATCAGAGAGGTGTCATCCACTAACTGATAGGACTAGGTGCAAAGACCCACAGCCAAATACTAACTGGAGCTTGAGGAATCCTACAGAACAGAACAGAAAGGATTGTAAGGCCAGACAGGTCTAGGACACCACAAGAACATTGTCCATAGAATCAACTGAGCAGTGATCACAGGGACTCACAGACACTAAAATGACAATCATGGGTCATTTATGAATCTGTTGTGGTTGTTTAACTTGATGTTCTTGTGGGACTTCTAACAGTGGGAATAGTGGTATCTATGACACTTTTACCAGATCTTCGGAGCCCTTTTTGTCTTACTGGGTTGTCCAATCCATCCTAGAAATGAAGATTTGTGCCTAAATCTTAAACTGTTCACTTGATATCATGGGGAACCTGCTCTTTTCAGGAGGGGAATTGAGGAAGCATGGATCTAAGGGAGAGGGGAGGTGGAGGGAAGTTGGAGGAGTGAAGAGAAAAAAACCGGCAGTCAGGATGTAATATATGAGAAAGAATAAGTATGAAAACAAAACAAAAGCAAATATTCAAGACTTGGCTTCCTTTGGTATCCTTCAAATGTATATGCTCAGGCATTCTGAGTGTTGGGCCTCAGTCCATGTACTTCACAGTGTTTGCATGGCCTACTTCTGTGTCAGTGATTCTTGTGTTTGTCTTTTAAATGCTGTCTTCTAAATTTCCATAACTAGCTCCAAGATTCTCCAAGCTCATAACAACTACCTAAGTGTCCGTTTATACATAGGACAGTGACTTCCAAAGGCTTATAAACCATCATTACATAATTGGACAAAGTATATAACTGTGGTGGTTTGAATAGGGATAGCTCCCATAGACTCATGTGTTTGAACACTTGACCCATAAGCATTGGCAGTATTGTGAGGTGTGACCTTGTTGGAATAGGTGTGGTTGTGTTGGAGGAAGTGAGTCACTGTGGGGGTGGTCTTTGAGACCTCGTGTACTCAATGCACACCAGTGTGGTATACAGTCTCCTGCTGTCCTCAGATGTAAAACTTTCAACTCCTCCGACACCATGATTTCCACCATGATCAAAGAGTAAGCCTCTGAAAACGTAAGCAAGCCACAAGTAAATGTTTTGTTGTATAAGAGTTGCCATGGTCATGGTGCCTCTTCACAACACTAGAAACTCTAAGACAACAATGATGCTGACAATTATACCCTTAAATTTTAGTAAACTCAAACATGAAATGTACTGAATACTACTTATAAATATGAAACAGAGCCACCTTTAAAAATGAAAGTAAGTTATAAAGATATTAAACCAAATTTCTTTTGGTAAAAGAGATTGGCCTACTTTAGGAAGTACAATAAAATTCTAAAACTATATACTCATGAGTTGCAAAATGTATTTTTATAGAAGGCAAGTATTAAGAATTGCCTACAGTTAACTTGTCTCTTCTTCGCACAGATTAATTACAGCCATTTCTTTTTAAAATATATTTTTGGTTCCTTTTACACTAATCATCTGTTTGAAAATTATTTCAGTGATTTTAAGTGAAATAATTCTGGCTTTGGATTATGACTAAGGTGCATTCTGGCTGTGTTTGTGTCCCAGAAGTGTGGAATCCCTGCCTGGCAAGTCTGTCTTCCCTGTCATCCAGCTCTAGCTCTTTCTGCTCTGTCCTGTGTAATATACGATATCATGTTTGTGAAATGCAAATGTCTGGGTGTCACTTCACCTCAATTATCTGTCCTCATCCTCCCTCTGTGAAAGGAGAAAGAAGACAATGCAGGATCAAATACCTGCTTCTTATATACAAAGGGACAGGACTGGCCCTAGTGTCAAAGTGTTTCTGACAGTGGAAAATGACATGCACACACGCCAGATGCTAGACTCCTGGAGGCGTTTGAACTCTGTGCTCTGAAGCAAATGTGGTGCCTTAGAGGTTTAATGAATTCCTGTAAAGTATATGTCTCTTCTTCCTCTGAATATTAAAGAGTAAGATTCTAGCTAGTGTCATTCTCCAATACTATGCGTGAGTGTACATGGGGCATCAGAATTATATCTGAGAAAATACCTGTAGAGTCTAATAGCTTTGCCAAAGTCATACACCCATTTTATAGATGAAAATGTCAAAATAAAAAAAAAATTGAGTTGCATGGACTTTGAAGCTACATGGCCTACTCATAAAATGAGATGTTTTTTAAATTTGTTTTTTACACTCCATATTCCATTCCCTGCCCCCATCCACCCTCTGACTGCTCCACATCCCACACCTCCTCTCCACCCCCAAGATGTATTTTTTTATTGCTCCATATTTTTCAATGTGTCGAGAACTATAGGACCAAGAAGAACTCTTTTGAATGGGTTGATGAATGTGAAGTTTTAAAATACATCACTGGAGTACAGCCAACTAATGTTTGAAACTCAATCTCCAGACTGTTGTATGAATATCTCCTGGGAGAAAATCAAAGGTCTATTCACCTCACATAGAATATAGAAGACAATTTGGGGGCAATGATTCCACAAAAGTCTAGCTAAATGAGCCAGTGAGTTTAGCTAGGGCTTCTTATAGGAACATGGGTGAGGGGACACTTTCAGAATAATGGGACAGTAGTTGTGTACAAGAGCAGGACCACACACTGTTGAAGAAAACATCTCCTCTATTAATTTAACTGCTTACATCATTAGGGATGGGTAGCATCTCTTAAAGTAATTCTCTCAGCAAACTTTAATACTTCTATAATACTCAGAAACACCTCATGTGACAGTCACTCCTTCCATGAATAAATGTCAATGGGTCCAAACTTGTGCAGGTTTCCTGTGGGTGTTCACAGCTGCTGGAAGATCAAGAGTATCATAGCCATGCCTAGAACACACTGTTCAACAACTATCGAAGAATTTACAGATCTTAACAAGCTGAAAAATGACTAAGTTCTCTCTTGGCTCTGGTGGGGTCTGTCTTCTGCACTGCTCCCAGGACATTATTTCAAATTATTTTCAAGTCAAATAACTCAGGATAGTAAAAGTAAGAGGATCTCACTGAAAACAAGTGATCCCATTACAAAATTGGTGACACAGTGCTTTATATGTCATATGAGAATATTTACCTCTGATTACAATCTTTTGAAGGAAGCCAATCTTGATAAGTGGATATGAAACTCTCCCCTTTAACTATAACTCACTGTACTAAGCTAAATTACACAAACATATTTCTTTAGCACAAATTGTGATTTTTGTTTTTTAAAGTTACAAATCAAATCCAATTTCCAGCCTTTTCAAAGCAAAAGGGAGGGTGGCTATGTGGTACATTTCCATTCCCAGATATTATTAAGCATGACACAAATTTTGATATCAGTATGTTGAACCTGTTATTTATTATAGCTTCAGGAATGTACCCTGTGTCTGCCTTCTGTCTAAAACTGAGTATGTTGATGATGAGATGTTATGCAATTTAAAATTGCCGAAGGAAGCCTCATGGCAAAGCTTGCAGTTTATTCTATGTATTCCTTTCTCATTATATTTCACTTTTGAAAGTCTACATTAGAATATAGTTAGATAGAGCTATATCCTAGAGTGAAGCAAACATGGTGATAATTGCACACCCTATTTAGCTTTGTACCCTCTTCACCATGATGATAGGTACTTTATTGTCAAATGCCATTCTGCAAGCAAACACAAATGTCAACATTAGCTGCATTCATTGTCTTCAAGTAGGTGAAATTTACAAAACTCCTTAGCAATCATGCCACAACAGGAGAGATGCCTTTAGCACATACCCATGTGGGAAGATAGCAATAGGAGTAGGTCCATATTTATGAGTTGCTATTTCTGTGACAACCATTTTTTAAGGCACTGTTTGTTTAACACCTGTCAAGAAGAAATGCTAAGTGCAATTGCATTGAATTTGTCTCCTTATACACAGCTAATTGGGAAATAATTCAACTGAAAGTTTTAAGAAGGATCTTATTTTGATCACTTCAGATAAATAAGCACTTAAAATAAATGCCAAAGGATGAGATTCATAGACAAATACAAGTGTAAAAATTTAATATTTTATTGAGTATGTTCTTGGGAAGATGGAAATATACTTAAAACTCTGTAAAAATATTTTAATAAGGCACGGATGCTCTATCTCATTTACTTCCACTCTCTTAATTTGTTGTTGAGGAGAAGCAATAATATTCCATCTTATGAGTTTGCTTGCACTAATCCCTTGCAAAGCTTACAATGGCATTTGATGGATATTAAAAATTCAATTGGTATAATAATGCACAATCTTCTAAAAGAGTAAAATATTTAGTAAAAAATAGAAGTATTTGGGTCATTCAAGTTGATTAGGCAGTGTGATAGATAAGAATTAATTAAAAATGCAGGCTGGCATGCAGCAAAATTTTGCACATGTCTGTGCAAAAAACTGTGTTGCAAATTTCCAAATAACATCACTTTTAAGAGCAAGCACTGTATACATTTTAAAACCCCAGAAATCTCATAAAAATTTGACTTGATGAAAGGAACATGTAGTTTCCCTTAAATAACAGTATAGGAGGGGTGGGGTGGGGTGGGGTAGAGGTGAAACTTCTCTTTTTGTTTGTTGTCTTGTTGGTAAAACCTAACATTTAAATAAAACATCAATTTTTTTAAAATAAGTCATCTTATATTAACAAAAATATTAATCAAATGATAAATCACTTTTTAAGCCCTTTACAGTTTGTCTATAATAGTGATTAAAATTTTTATGAAGTTTGCTTATTGATGTAATGGAAATCTCTGCATTTTTATATAACATTGCAACTATTTCTCAGTATTAAGAAATTCAGTGAATATTGATAACATTATACTATGTCTATATAGCATAGTCTCATGGTCAGTTGTCAACAGAGAGAGACTTAAACATGGAACCTATGCCATCACAATCAAAAATAACAGCATTGTGTGTACCAGTGTGGGATAGTGAACTAGGGGGTAGCCACTAGAAAGTCCCAGATACAAGAAAAACAAGAGGCTCCCAAGATCCAATAGGTTGAAATTAGCTGAAATACTCAACAAGGTGTAAAGAAAACCTGAAGGATACAGCCACCCACCCATCTCAAAAATATTAACACAGAATTGCTTTTATCCAAAGGAAATGACGGAACAAAGAGTATAGTAGAGACTAAAGGAAAGGTCATCCACAGACTGCCCCACTGTACTGGCTGGTTTTGTCTGTCAACTTGACACAGCTGGAATTATCACAGAAAAAGAAGTCTCAACTGAGGAAATGCCTCCATGAGATCCAGCTGTAATGCACTTTCCCAATTATGATCAAGGGTAGAAGGGCCCATAGTGGGTGGTGTCATCCCTAGACTGGTAGTCTTGGGTTCTATAAGAAAGCAAGCTAAGCAAGACAAGAGAAACAAGCCAATAAGTAACATCCCTCCATAGCCTCTGCATAGGCTCCTGCTTCCTGACCTGCTTGAGTTCCAGCCCTGGCTTCCTTTGGTGATGAACAGCAATGTGGAAAAGTAAGCTGAACAAACCCTTTCCTCCCAACTTGCTTCTTAGTCATGACTTTTGTTCCGGAATGTAAACCCTGACTGAGACATCAACCTAGGAATCTATCCCATCTGTGGTCACCAAACCCAGACACTATTGCTAATGCCAAGAAGCACTGACTGACAGGATCCTGGTTTGGCTGTCCCCTGAGAGGCTCTGCTATAGCCTGACCCATACAAATGTGGGCCCTCACAGCCAACCATCAGACTGAGCATGGGGACCCAAATTGGAAGGACTGAAGGAGCTGAAGGAGTTTGCAACTCCATAGGAAGCACAACAATACCAACCAACCAGATGCCCCTACCACCACCAGGGCTCCCAGAGACTAAACCACCAACCAAAGAGTACACATAGAGGAACCCATGACTCCAGCTGCTTAGGTAGCAGAGGATGGCCTTATCTGGCATCAATGGGAGTGGAGGCCCTTGGTCTTGTAGAGACTCAATGCTCCAGCCTAGAGAGATTCTAGGGCTGTGAGGCAGGAGTGGGTGGGTGGGTGGGTGATAGAGCTCCCTCATAGAAGCAGGGGTGGGGGATGGAATAGGGGGTCTGCAGAGGAGAAACTGGGAAGGGAAATAACATTTAAAATGTAAATAAATAAAATAACCAATAAAAATTTGCAAAAATAGCAGCATTTATTCATCATGAGTATCTCCTTGAGATCTGTGTGGTGCAATTTCTATAACCTAGAATAGTATAATTTTAACAGTTTTATTCACCCAGTACATGAAAAATAATAAACAATTCAAAACCAAATAAAAATCCATTTTTAGAAGGCTCATTATCAGCGATTTCAACAATTAATTGGGAGAATTATCATTGATTTAAATATACATAGAAATTCCTAAATGAGGTCAGATATTAAGCTTTGGTTCTTTATGGTGAATAACAGTACATGCTTTATTATATACCTATGAAAGGACTGTTATTGTCTTTCTACTGAAGAGGGTAAATGAAATACACCATCAGTCATTTTCCTGTGAATACAGAGTAGACCTGAAAGCTTATTAGCTTCCTCATAGTGTTCTGAGAAATTAATAAGTTAATTGGACTATTTAAGTGCTAATGGAATATTTTTCGATTTTTCCAATTGCATATTTTCTTTATTTACATTTCAAATGTTATCCCCTTTTCTGGTTCTCCCTATACCCCCAAACCCCAATCCCATGCCCCCTCACCCTGCTTCTATGAGAGTGTTGCCCCAACTACCCACCCAGTCTCATCTCCCTGCAATGGAATTCCCCTACACTAGGTCTTTGAACCTTCACCAGACCAAGGGCCTCTCCTCCCATTAATGCCCAACAAGGCCATCCTCTACTATGCATCTGGAGCCATGGGTCACTGTTGGGCACTGGGCATGGGGAAATAAAGGGAGTGGGAGAAAAGCCACGTCATGCCAGAGTTTCTGTGCTTTGGGCAGGTGGACTCAGGAGGACTGCTGCATACTTTCCACGTGGCTTCATGTGGGTGTCTGGCTGTGGGAAGCCATGGAATCCCAGCTTGCTGGGGGATGGACAAGGGCACTCCAAGGTCTCTAGGTCTCATGGAGGCCAGAGATAACAGGTTCTCAGTCTCAGGCATCCCAGACACCACTGGACACCACGGAAGAGCTGAGAACAAAATAGGGGATACAGGGACCACTCAGTCCACCCCGGGGCAAAGGGAGGAGAGGGCAGGGGGAGAGTGGGCAGTGGATGGTTCCCACGTGGGCAAGAATATTTGGTCTAGTCTGTGGCTGGAGCTCAGGATGGCCTTCCAGTGGGAGGTTAAACTCAGCTCTTTAGGGGAAAGCCTATCTCATTGTTCAAGCACAGTGGGCCTTGAGCAAAGACAGTCTATGATTTTAGAGATTTATTGTAGAAAGGCAAAGTGAAAGAGAGAAGGTAAAAGAAAGAGAGAGTCTGGCCATGGCCACATGGAGAGAAGGGGGAAGAAGAGAGAGAAGGAGGGATAGAGATGAAAGTAAGAAATGTAAGAGCTTAAAGTGAGAGAGGAGAGGCCAAGCAGCCCCTTTTACAGTGGGCTGGCTATCTTGCTGCTGTCAGGTAACAGTTGGGAGGAGCATACCTGGCTATAGTCAGGTAACTGAGGGTGGAGTCTAGCCAGAATGCCAGGAGCTTGGGATATTGGCTGTGTGACTTATAGTCACAGAATTATGGAGTTGGGAACTCTGTGGCGTCAGGTACCTGTCTCTGGGAACATAGCTCACTGTTCCTTCCCTTGTAGAGTTTTCTCTACAAGGGTCACCAGAGCAAGCCTCTTTCAACCAAAATAGGCTGCCTTTCACGGTCCTGCAGGTAACTCCATGTGTACTCTTTGGTTGGTGGTTTAGTCCCTGGGAGCTTTTGGCAGGGATCTGGTTGATTGATATTGTTGTTCTTCCTATGGGGTTGCAAATCCCTTCAGCACCTTCAGTACTTTCTTTAACTCATCCATTGATGACCCCTTCCTCAGTCCCATGGTTAGCTGCAAACATCCACATCTGTATTGGACAGGCTGTAGCAGAACCTCTCAGGAGACAACTATATCAGGCTCCTGTCAACAAACATTTCTTGGCATCCACAATAGTGTCTAGTTTTGGTGACTGTATGGGATGGATTCCTTAGTGGAGCAGTCTCTGGATGGACTTTCCTTCAGTCTCTCCCCCTCACTTTGTCTCCGGATTTCCTACCATGAGTATTTTGTTCCCCCTTCTAAGAAGGACCAAAGCATCCACAGTTTGGTCTTCCTTCTTGAGTTTCATGTGTTTTACAAATTGTATCTTGGGTGTTCTAAGTTTCTGGGCTAATATCCACTTATCAGTGAGTGCTTATCATGTGAGCTCTTTTGTGATTGTGTTACCTTACTCAGGATGATACCCTCCAGATTCATCCATTTGCCTAAGAATTTCATAAATTCATTGTTTTTAATAGCTGAGTAGTATTCCATTATGTAAATGTACCACATGTTCTGTATCCATTCCTCTGTTGAGGGACATCTGGGTTCTTTCCAGCTTCTGGCTATTATGAATAAGGCTGCTATGAACATAGTGGAGCATGTGCTCTTATCAGTTGGAACATCTTCTGGATATATGCCTAGGAGAGGTATTGCTGGATCTGGTAGCACTATGTCCAATTTCCTGAGGAACTGCCAGACTGATTTCCAGAGTGGTTGTACAAGCTTGCAATCCCACCAACAATGGAGAAGTATTCCTCTTTCTCCACATCCTTGCCAGCATCTACTGTCACCTGAATTTTTTATCTTAGCCATTCTGACTGGTGTGATGTGGACTCTCGGGGTGTTTTTGATTTGCATTTCCCTGTTGACTAAGGATGTTAGACATTTCTTCAGGTGCTGCTCTGCCATTCGATACTCCTCAGTTGAGAATTCTTTGTTTAGCTCTGTATCCCATTTTTAAATAGGGTTATGTGATTCTCTGGAGTCTAATTTGTTGAGTTCTTTGTATATATTGGATATTAGCCCTCTTTTAGATGTAGGATTAGTAAAGATCTTTTCCCAATTGTTTGGTTGCCATTTTGTCCTATAGACAGTGTTCTTTTGTGAGACTTAGTGTATGTGTGTGTGTGTGTGTGTGTGTGTGTGTAAAAGAAATAGTACCTGAACATTGATTTGAATTCAATGTTTCTCTTTGAAGCACAGTAACTTCAAACTTAAAATGAACTCTATTTAAATTGGTTATTAAGGGCAAGCCCCACTCTGTATGTTGTAATTTAGAGTTGAGTTTCATTTTAAAGGTAGAATCAGACTTACTAACTATGGAAATGAATTCATTGTAGTTATATCTAAAATGTCCATCTATGTTGCACTTCCAAACATTGCTTCTTGCTTTGGTCCTATTGGGAATTTTTAGAGCCTGTTGACTGTAGAGAAATTAAATCACAGAGAGCATTCCATAAAAGTGGATTAGCAAACCTGTATTTCATGATCTTTCCTCTCCTTCCCTCTTCTCTCCTGCTTTCCTTTCCTTTCCTGTCTCCTCCTCTTGACTCCTCTCTTCTCTCCTCCCCTCCCCTGCCCTCCTCTCTCTTCCCTTCCTCTTTTCTTGCTCTCCCCTCCTTACTTTCTCCTCCTCTTGCTTTCTCTCTCCTCTCCTTCTTTTTCTTCCTCTCTCTTCCCCTTCCCCTGCCCCTCCTCCTTTGTCTTCCTCTTTCTTTCTCTTCTAGTTTGTTTTTTGTTACTGTGATAAAACAATAGCATGAACACTACCACCACCACCAGCAGCAGCAGCAGCAAGACTATAACTCAAAGCAAATTTGTGAGGAGACAGTTTATTTAATTTTAATGTTTACAGTCATTCAGGAAGGAAATTCTATAGAGGCTGAATACTGGACATCTCTTAGGCTCTTAGGTGCATTGTTAATAATGTTTTACCTGTTTGGGGTGATCGACCCATAATAGGCTGAGCCCTCTTATACCAACTAGCAATTTAAATGACCTGTCCCAACTAGATGATGGCAATTCTCCAACTGCAGTTCACTATCCCTAGATATGTCAAATTGACAACTATGGTCACTTGACTAGATATGGCTCTCATAGACTCATGTGTTTGAATACTTGGCCCATAGAGAGTAGCACTATTAGTAGGTATGGCCTTATTGGTGTAGGTGTGGCTTTGTCAGGGGAAATATATCACTTCAGAAGCAGACTTTAAGATCCCTTATACTCAAGCTATGCTCACTATGACACAAACTCTCTTTCTGCTGCCTACAGAAAAAGCTTTAAAACTCCCAGTTATACCTTCAACTCCTCCAGCATCATGTCTGCCTGTGTGCTGCCATGCTTCCCACCATGCTGATAATGTACTAAACCTTAGTAACTGTAAGCAAGACTCAAGTACATGTTTTCCTTTAAAAGAGTTGCCCTGACTATGGTGTCACTTCACATCAATAAAGCCCAAATTAAGAAATCAACGAAGATTAGCTTTCCCATTCTCCCACTATACCTCGTTCAGCTGCAATGGGTTGAGTAGTATAATCAACCAGGCAGAATATTCTTGATTATAATGTGGTATGCTACCTTGACCTAAACCTTAAGACCAATATGGCTACCCAACCATGAAATGATAGCTACAATTTTGAAAACCAAAAAGACTTCCTCTTTATAGTTTATTATCTCTCTCTCTCTCTCTCTCTCTCTCTCTCTATATATATATATATATATATATATATATATATATATATTGTTAAAGTAATAGGATGCTAATTCACATGCACAGCTATATAAACAATATATTCTTTTTAAAAATTCATTATACTGTACTGAAGAAAATAAAAATATATAATCATATTTAACATTCATTTCTTTTACATTATGGATATTCATGTTATACCAAGGCTAAGCATACAATTCTTTTCTCTCAATTGCTTCTAAGTTTTATTTGAATAGAGTTTCTACAATTATAATATGTGGTTCTTATTTTCTTTTTTCAATATCAAGTGTTCATAATTTCAACACAATTTTGGTATTTCATATTTTTTGCAGGTGTTAGCATCTTTATCTGAGATTACTCAGAACGGCACAATCAGTACCAGTTGTATCAAGGTTTTACATTTAATTTAGGTGTAGAAAACCTACATTCCTAGTTCGAGAAGTAAGCATTTAGATTTCAAATGATCTTAAGTCTAAAACTATACAGAGAAAAATATAATTTCCTCCCTTGACAATCAAGGCTGTTCCACTTCAACAATTGTGTTTTGCCCCATGATGTGTCATGCTAACTCGTAAACCTAAGCTCTCACAGTATATCTATGACTTCATCTTTCCTTTGGGTATACACAATCATTTTTTATTTTATTCCTATAGGCCATTGTTGGTCTTTAATGTATTAATTCCAATGAAAGGAATAAAGGGATAGATTAAATTTCAAGGACGGTTCATTCAGTCATAAATCCTTCAGTGGTCAAAGGACAGTAGCTGTCCACAGTGTTGTCTGATCATCTGTGACAGGAACAGTTAGGAGCAGCTAGAGCAGGCAACAATGCCTTGCAGGTTCCTGCTACCATCTTGACTCCCTCAGCCTATATTCAACTTGCTCCATGATCATGTGCTTCGCTCTCTGCATTGGGCCTTAGACCTAAGAGTTGGTCAGCTGATTGTGTGCTACAGCTCATATGCACAATCAAAATCTTCTCTTGTAAAGTTCAGGTGTCCCTCAACCACACCACCACATAACAGACTAGGATTAGGGACAGCTCTCCTATGCTCATGCCCTCAAAGCCAGCTTGCCTACACTTCTACCATTAGAGGATCTGCTCTACTGTGCTGCTCAGGAGAGATACAGGGCCAGCACTCATGAGTATGTCAGCTGGTAAGGGGCAGGGACAGCTCTCCTGTTCTCATGACTCTGGGTCTAACTCTCCCCTTTTCCACAAGTGGTGGTGGTAGTGGTAAAAACAACTCTCACTTGCTCATAGCTCCACAGAGCAAATGAGTAGCTGGACCAGCTCTTGCACACTCACACCCTTGAGGCTGGATCAGCAGCAACTCTTGAAACCTGGGCCAGCTCTACTGTGCTTTCTAGGAGTTGAGCAACCAATCTCCTGAGTACAGCAGTTGGTGATAGATGGGGACAGCTCTCCTGTTCTAATGTCTCTCAGGCCAGCTGTCACATGATGTCCATGTAGGGTATGAGACCAATTCTGCACAACCCACAGACATCAATGTGGCCCCAAGAGGCATCCCAGACCAGGGATATCCACCTGGCCTTTGGTTGTAACAGACTCCCACTGCTGCGGGGCTATGAATCCAGGCATGGCCTCTGTGGCAAGACAGACCAAGAACTCGCCATGGCCTTAGGCATCATTGACTACTCTAGAGTCTCTAGTTCTGTCTCTTCATAATCTACACACCCTCTGCTTCTCTTTCTCTTCCATCTCTCCACACATAATTGCTCATTTTAGTAGCTCCTAATTGGTGCCTGGGGTCATCTCAGGAGTTGTCTCCAGAGTGATATGTCAATGTGGCACCTAATTGGTGGTCTTCTCACCCTTTGAAACTAAATAGTTAACAGGGCAGTAGTCTCTAATATGAGTTAGAGGGGTGATATATGGAAGGATATTAGGGTATTTGGAAAATGTGCTCCCCCAAATATTATGTATTGTGTGAATGTGGAAGTCATATAACTCAGTATAAGAAAATGTATTTTAAGACTATTCCTCCAAAGAAATGGAGCAAAGACTGGAACTAAGTTCCTGTAGAAAGGCAAGCAAATAGAGAGCTCTGGAGTACATATACATCAATGTCTTTAAACAACTGTCACCTTGTCCCTCAGGCCTCTATCCCCCACCATGGCACACAGGCATGATTTCCTCCAGCTTTTTGTCCTTAATACCATAGATGCATTTAATGTTTATGTTCAATAAGACCGTGCTTTTACTATTACATAATTACGTATTTTCTTATTGTAATGTTTCATACCAACATCTATTGTGTGACTTAAAGAAAGATATTTGTAATTTGTTTACTAGATATTTTTTATTATGAGCTCTGTGTCCTACATTATAAAAGGATACCAGAGATTTAAAGAATCAATCTAGTCACTGACACCCATGATCTCACCCTTAAATTAATGTAACAGACAAAATTATAAAGATATGAAAAATTTATTCTACACAATGAGCTTTGTATGTTGTATTATCCTCACAAGAGGGGAAAGCTCATCTAAAGGCTTACATTATAAGGAATGGTGACATAAAAGCATGAAGATTACTGTATTAGGGTTTCTATTCCTGAACAAAACATCAAGACCAAGAAACAAGTTGGGGAGGAAAAGATTTATTCAGCTTACACTTCCACATTGCTGTTCACAACAACAGGACTGGAATTCACACAGGGCAGGAACCTCGAGCCAGGAGCTGATACAGAGGCCATGGAGGGTGCTTCTTACTGGGTTTCTTCCCATGGCCTGCTCAGCTTCCTTTCTTATAGAGCCCAGGACTACTAGCCCAGGAATAACACCACCCACTAGTGACCCTCCAACTCTTGGTCACTAATTGAGAAAGTGACTTACAGCTGGATCTCATGGAGGCATTTCCGAAAGGGAGGTTCCTTTCTCTGTGATAACTCCAGCTTGTGTCCAGTTGACATACAAAATCAGCCAGTACAGTTAAAATGATGACATCTGATAATTAATTCTGCCAGGAAGTGGTGGCACACGACTTTAATCCCAGCACTTGGGAGGCAGAAGCAGGTGGATTTCTGAGTTTAAGGCCAGCCTGGTCTACAGAGTGAGTTCCAGGACAGTCAGGGCTATACAGAGAAACCCTGTCACGAAAAACCAAAAAGAAAAAAAGATAATTAACTCTAATAATGTATGTGATAGTCTTTCTAAGATCTTCATGTGTATGTGCACAGCGTGGTAACTCCAATGTGGATGTGGGATGAATGTTTATTTGATTCTTCCAAAGCCTTATCCGCGCACCTCACCCTTTCTTCACTTTCTTATGCATCAAAATTGAAATGCAGTTGATTTAATTATATGATTACTATTATATTTGGGGGAGAAGGAGGACAGGAGAGAAAGGAGAAGGAAGGAAGAAAGATGGAAGAAGAGGAAGATGATCCAGATTCTGTGTGGCTATGAATATCATAAAAGAATAGAATATTTGAGATAACTTGTCTAATCTAGGCGGGCAGCTTGCATCATTAAAAATTGCCTCTGAAATTATTGTGTGGGCATCTTGTGAATTGAAATTTTTTTTTGATATATAAGATTCTAGAGTTTTAATTTACTGTGTTAAGGGGATTTGTGACAACTAGCATGGCGGGGGTTGGGGTAGATGGCTGAGAAGGAAACAAGCACCAACTATGGCTAGCCAAGAGGCATCGAGATCTCCAGGGCAGAGAGTAGCTGTATATAGTGCTGGATGGGGCCATTCTTAAAAAACATTTCCCACAACATTCTCTCTCTCTCTCTCTCTCTCTCTCTCTCTCATATAGTCTAGGCTTCCTGATTTAAAACTTGTGACTCTCCTGATTCCACCTCCCAGGTACCAAGATAGGTCATGGGCCACCACCTCAGCTCTTGTTTTCTGAGTTTGATTCATTATCCTTAGACAGATGTTTCATTAACTAGTATGAATTAATGGAAAATAGTATAGGAAACTATCTGGAATATTTCTAAGTTTGAACAATAAATCAGTGCATGATTTTTGGCCTTCTCATTGTATTTCTAGACAGTATCAACAATTACTGTACTGAATAAAATTTTAATTGACGTTTTAAACATATGCAAGCCTTCATTACAGATAATTTGTTTATGAAATTTTAAGAAAATTGAATAACTGGCTATCTACAACATTGAGGTATCTGAGTTTGCAAGTCTTGCTTTTCATTTGCCCTAATTTAGGTGCTTAGAGGAAGACAAAACTGGCCCCACACTGCCTGGGAGCACACTAACTGTGGACTAGGTTCGTGATTGGGTACAAAGTGTTAGCAGAACCATGTTGTGATAAACTTGCTGAATTTTTCTTTAAAAATTGTTTTACACTAGTGAAAAGCTTCAATTAATGTAGCGTCTGGGAGATATAGGCAAAACACTGAATAAATCAGTGCACTACATGTATAAACAGTACAGCACTGGTGTAAGTACCACATCTTATGAAGTTGCAAAAATACTGGGCTAGAAAAATGTTTCATGATGTGGTACATTTACACAATGGAATACTTCTCAGCTATTAAAAACAATGAATTTATGAAATTCTTAGGCAAAGGGATGGATCTGGAGGATATCATCCTGAGTGAGGTAACCCAATCACAGAAGAACTCACTTGATATGCACTCACTGATAAGTGGATATTAGCCCAGAAACTTTGAGTACCCAAGATACAATTTGCAAAACACAAGAAAATCAAGAAGGAAGACCAACATGTGGATACTTCATTCCTCCTTAGAATAGAGAACAAAATACCCATGGAAGGCGTTACAATGACAAAGTTTGGAGCTGAGACAAAAGGATGGGCCATCCAGAGACTGCCCCACCCAGGGATCCATCCCATAATCAGCCACCAAAC
>NC_034604.1:79582394-79586756 GCF_900095145.1 Mus pahari | reverse complement strand
CACACACACACACACACACACACACACACACACACACATACACACACCAAGTATATCAATCAGTCAGTCAATCAATCAATCAATCAATCAAAGTTGAAAATAATATTGTAAAGATGCCATGCTCGTTCAGAAATCTTAACAGAATTGCTTTGTGAGCCTAATTTATTATTTTTTAAAATTATTTTATTTATTTACATTCCAAAAGTTGCTCCCCCTTCCTGGTTTCTCCCTGTGTTCTTAACCTCATCCCTTTCCCCCCTCACCTGCCGACCCATCCCAACCTCACTCCCACCAGCATCCCTCTTACTTTTACATCTATGTAAATTTTCCATTAAGTAAACAGCTTTAAGCTGTTCAATCTAGAAAATGTATTTTAAATTAACTCATTTACTTATTTTTATTTTTGCAAACTTCATACATGTATGCAGTTCTACAACAGAACTCCTATAGCTGACAAGCAACTCAGCAAAGTGGCTGGATATAAAATAAACTCAAACAAATCAGCAGCCTTCCTTTATGTAAATGATAAATGGGCTGAGAAAGAAAGTAAGGACATGCATACTCATCAGAAAATACAGGAGAGAAGGCTGCCCGCATCAGACACGGTCTCTTCACTAGCCTAATTACAAACGTGTAGCTTCTAGGATTATAGAAAAAAAACCGAAAAAACGTTCAAAGCTTTTCAATTTATTAAATTTTATATGGAAGACTTAGGAAACTAATACACTCTTCATAAGAAAGTAGTGCTTTCCTTTTTTATTAATCATTTTATTAATTTACATTTCAAATGATATCCCCCCTCCTGGTTACTCTTCCACAAATCCCGGTTCCCCCCCCCCCCGTCTTCCTCCTTCCCTTTGCCTCTGTGAGGGTGCCCCTCCACCCATTCACCCTCTCCAGCCTCACTATTCTAGCACCCCCTCTATGCTGGGGCATCAAACCTCCATAGGACCAAGGACTCATGCTTTCTTATAGTAGAAAAAATAAGAGAAAAATTGTCAGAGAAGCTGAATAGCATGTAAACTGGCTCATAACACAAATACAAACTGTTTGATTTCTAAAACACACACAAACAGTACAACTCTTTCTATTTTTTGAGATTAAATTTACAATATTTCCATTTTTACTCCCTCAAAATCTTCCTGTATAACCTCCTTGATATCTTTCAACTTTATTGCTGCTGTTACCATTAGTCATTATTACATGCATTTATGTATGTGTATGTACATGTGTATTCCAAAATATAATCTGGCCAGTCTGAATATTACCTGTATGTATATTTTCAGGTCTTACCATTTGGTGTTGGATAATGAAAATGTACATCTCTTAAAGTCTATCATATAATTATGAACTCTTTAAATGGCAGAGTACAAATATGTGATTCAATTTTTATGCTTTAATAAATAATCTAAATCCCACATTCCAAATCAATATTAATGATATGCAATCTCTGAGTCTCATTCTCACAGAATAAAATAATTGTCTCCTGACTTGTACAATGTTCTTGGTGGAATTAGCAGTCAACATAGTCTCTCGACTTTTAAAATAACAATGCTCTGATAGAAAACTACCCTGGAACTAACAGCCTGGAAATAACTCTCTTCACATGTTTTCATTCTTGCATTTAGTGTAAACCTTGTGTCAGCTCTGTTGGTTGTATTGTAGAGTTTGTGTGAGCTATACATATTTGTTAATGTGGGCAAAGTCTTTAATTTTTTTCAGAACAGAAATATAGAAAGTATTAGGCAAAGTATGTAGGTAGTTTTATAAGAAAGCAGTATATTTGTCAAAACATTCAGGATCCTACAACAATATTGAATATTGAATTTATGGGAAATTAAAGACTCTATTAGACATTTTAAGTATAATTTCTTCCAATTTGGGCAATTCATAATTTTCTGTACTCTTTACGTTTATCAAACAGTATTTGGTGACAAAGAAAAGATACAGGGCTGGAGAGATGGTTCAGGATTTTAAATTGTTTCCTGCTTTTGCACACAACTAAGGTTCAGTCCCTAGCTCCCACATGCTGAAAGTCACTTTTTTCTTTCCAATAATCCAATGGAATCTCCTGCTCGCTGTGGTTACAGGCCATATACAATCATTCATACAAGCACTCACATACATTAAAAAGGAAAGATAATATCCACATACAATATATTAGGGAAGTATTGCAACTTACCATTTTCAATAAAATATATAATTTGGTTTTAATTTTTCAGTACTTTACTTACACTAAGGTTTTCAACTATAAATATATTCATAAAATTTTGTGTGTGTGTGTGTGTATGTGTGTGTATGTGTGTGTATGTGTATATCCATATATATGGTCATTAACATCTCAAGCACTTTAGAACAGCATCTAGCTTTATGTGATAATAAATAATATAAGAATTTGCAAAGTTTGTGTAAACATAGAAAACTGTGTAACTCATCTTATTTGTGCTAGAACATTGACATTTTGCATAACTCCTTGGAGCTATAGTTAATATTAGATAAAAAAAACCATGAAAACCTTGAAAGTATAATATTTGAAGGTGATAATAACTAAGAAATATACCCTGTTGAACAATGGGTTATAGCTGTTATATTATCTTTTAACACATGATAGAGGAAATTCTGCCATGTAATAAAGTACAAAATATAATAGCTACTCTGAGACATTTAAGGTGGCAAAGTTCACTGTAGCTAGGGTATCTCTACATTTGTTCTTATAGATAAGATGTTATTAATAGTTTAAGAAAAGCAATAACCACACACTGTATAATGAAAATAACAAGATCATCATCATCTTTGGTTTTATTTGAGCAGTTTGGATGCTAATAGTCAAGTCTGTCACATTTATCATTATCTATCAAGGACTAGAAGATTGATAATCACATATTTTAGGATATATTGGATAAATTCACTTAATTTGAACAAGGATAGTCTTAAAATTATTTAAAACCATAATGATTGTTTTGATTTTTAAAAATTCTCTTAAGAATAGGTTGACTGAGTTCATTATTACAAATGCTATTAACTCGTATATCTCAAAAGAGAACTTGAAAATCATGGATAACATCCACAATTTTGGAATTACCAAATATTGGAAAAACAAGGTGTGTTAGGAATGTGATGCTCTACTAATTGTAGTAATGAGGATAAAGCCAATTAATTGATCAATAGTGGGGTGGATTTCCTCTATTGTTTGGTATTTATATTCAGTGATTGGAAAGACATGCACTTAATCTTACATATTTAGCATATATATTAGTAATAATAATAATAATAATAATAATAATAATAATAATAATAAAATGAATAATGAATTTTAAAACTCACAAGGTAAAGCCTGTATAAATTTTAAGAGACCTGGGGAAGAGCACATGGTTACCCATTCCTTGCTCTTTAAAAGTTGATGGCCACTAGATGAGAATGATTTAAGTTTCTTCAATAACATGGCCCCTGCTAGAATGACTATGCTCTAGTAGAGGGTCCTACATGGATGCACAGATAAGAACCTCCAAGTGGACTCAGTGAGTTGAAAAAAAAATGCTTGAAGTTCAGAGGGAGAAGTGATGGAGAGAGTCTAGGAAGATCTGGAGGGAATTAATCGGGATTAATTTGATCAATACATCTTATGTATATGTGTCAAATTCTACAATAACAAAAAACATTTTATAAGAAGTGTTCATATATACTATAAATTCTATCAACCAATGAGCATAAGTTGTTATTCTATTTTCTAGTATCATTCTCCAGCTCTTTCTTCAGAGGTTTCATGTTTCCATTTTAAAGGTCACGCAGTTACTTAAATCAGATTTATTCGCAGATATTTTATTTTCTTTGAGGTTATTGGAAATGATAGTGTATTTATGATTTACTTGTCCATATATTTGGCTATTGGTATGTAGAAAAGATATTTATTTGTGTAAGTTGGTTCTGTATCCTGTCTTATTGCAGAATTTGTTTTTGATTTCCAAAACTTCTCTGGTAGAATTGGGGTCCTCTAAGGAATATTATCATGTAATGTGTACACAAGGATAGTTTGACTTCTTTCCCATTTCCCATTTGTATTACTTATTTTTTTTTCTTTCCTTACTATTCTAACTAGTACCTCAGGCCAATAGTAAAAAGTTGTTGGTTATTCCTCACTCCAATAGGATTGTTTCAAGCTCTATATCAAAATTATCCTATATGAAGAAAAACATGAAACAATCAAGTTCTCTAAAGAATAAAATAAAATAAGAAATTCCTTCACACACACAAAACACAATCACAGAGGGAGAAAGAGAGAAAGAGAAAGACAGAAATAGAGACAGAGAGATGAGAGAGAGAGAGAGAGAGAGAGAGAGAGAGAGAGAGAGAGAGAGAGAGAGA
>NC_034604.1:79580054-79580877 GCF_900095145.1 Mus pahari | reverse complement strand
GGGATAGCATTTGAAATGTAAATGAAGAAAATAAAAAAAAAAGATTGGAAAAAAAAAAAAGAAAGCAAGTTGATACGTAGCAGAAGATGGCCTAATCAGCCATCATTGGGAAGAGAGGCCCCTTGGTCTTGTAAACTTTATATGTCCCAGCACAAGGGAAGGCCAGGGCCAAGTAGTGGGAGTGGGTGGGTAGGGGAGCAGGGGCTGGGGGGGTATAGGGAAATTTCGGGATAGCATTTGAAATGTAAATAAAGAAAATAATAATAGTAAATAAATAATAATAATAATAAATAAATAAATAAAAAGAAAGCAAGTTGAACAAGCCAAGGAAAGCAAGCCAGCAAGTAACATCCTTACATGGCCTCTGTATCACCTCCTGCTACCCGACCTGCTTGAGTTCCAGTCCTGACTTCCTTTGGAGTGTCACTAGGTATATCAACCACATTTCAGGGCATGCCACATGCCCAAAAGTAGTTGGAAAATACACACAAAAAACACTCTCAGTGGTATTTTTTATAAACATTTTGATTTGTTCACTTTGCTATTTTTTTTTTTTTTTGGCAATTTTTGTCTCATTAGATTTTGCTTTTGTATTGTTTTTCATTAGTGGGTTGTTGTAGGGTTTTCTGTTTATTTTACTTTCATTATTTGTTTTGGGCTTTGTTATTGTGGATGATGATATTGTTAAGGGAGAAAGAAAGGAAGAAAGGAAGAAAGAAAGAAAGGAAGAAAGGAAGGAAGGAAGGAAGGAAGGAAGGAAGGAAGGAAGGAAAGAAAGAAAGAAAGAAAGAAAGAAAGAAAGAAAGAAAGAAAGAAAGAAAGA
>NC_034604.1:79531427-79579739 GCF_900095145.1 Mus pahari | reverse complement strand
AGAAAGAAGACAAGGAAGGAAGGAAGGAAGGAAGGAAGGAAGGAAGGAAGGAAGGAAGGAAGGAAGGAAGGAAGGAAGTAGGAGGGAGAGACTGAGGCATGAAGACAGACAGTTAAGAAGAACATTAAGTTTGGTGAGTAAGGAAATGGGAATGATCTAGGAGAAACTGAGATGGGTAAGGTAAACAATTTGATTGTGATACTTCTCTTATTTATATATAAAAATAATATCAATTCTCTCCTCTCTTCCCAATGCTCTTGGCTCCTAAGTTTGTGCTTGCAGGAAAGCAGTCATGCATCTTCCTAAGGCAGTCTACTTTTCTGAATTAAAAGGAGCAAGATTTCCATTTTTTTCTACTTCCTTTGTAAACAGGCTTTCCATAACACAAAAGGCTTCACTGTCTAAAGTTCTTCATCCTGTCATATGGTTGGTTGACCACCATAAGGCTAACCTCCATCCTGGTTTTATTCATCTATCAAGGTCTTTTGCCTTCTTTTCTATATCCTTTTCCTTCAAGTAGATGCTGAGAATTGAAGCTTTCCTGCTCCATTATTTTCTGCCTTTAATAAAATTATCCTCAAGTCTCCATTTAGTGTTTTCTTAGATTCTTTTCCTGATGAAACTAGAGGTTATGTTAAACGAGCTTTTCTTTAATTCCTCTTCATACATTGGAAGCTTAGGTAGCTAAGGTCATCAGTGCCTTTGTTCCATTCAACATCTGACTTTTCTTTAATTATTTTATCCCCTTGAACATAAGACTTAGCTCTATTCTACTTACTGGTGGCCCTCATCTCCTCAAATTGTGTATTTTGCATTTTCATTATTCATCTTGCTCCTTTTCATTATAATTCTGCATAATAATGAACACAAATAATCACATGCCACAGTCAATACTAGGATGTTTTGAAATCTCCTCTTCAAAGGCAATTCATCTAAAACTCTTAAATTTAGCCTTCGGCTGATTTTTCAGACAAGGGTAAAAAGCTGTCACGTTCTTAGCTAAAATACAGCAACAGTCTCTAGTACACATACAAATGTTCTTCTCCTCGGAAACCTTTTGAGTCAGGCCCCCACTGTACAGATCACCCTCAGATCACAATCTTCTCTGCATCTACTCGTATGACCCACTGTAAGCCCACTTAAAGCATGTAACTGATTTTCTAATCCAAAGTCTCTAAATTCACATTTATCCAAACAAAAAACATGTTCTGGCCAATCACAGAAATATACCAGTTTCTGTCGTAGGGCTTTATTGCTGTGAACAGATGCCATGACTGTGACAACTCAGATAACAGAATCAATTGAGATTGGCTACAGGTTCAAAGTTTTATCCTATCACCATCATGGTGAGAAACATGGTGGCATGTATGTTCACATGGTGCCGAAGATGTAGCTCATAGTTCTACAGCTGGACTGACAGGAAGAGAGAGTGACATGAAGCCTGCATTGAACATCTGAAACCTTAAAGCTCAGTGACATACTTTCTTCAGCAAGGCCAAACCTCCAATAATGCTACTCCCTATGAGTCTGTGGAGGCCATTTTCATTCAAACAGTCACAGACACCCAAGAAAAGACCATGATTTCCTTAGTATAACTTTGGTGCAAATGGTATTTATCTTATTATTTTATTATTTGTTTATTTATTTATTTTAATATGTTTGAATATATTTTTTACAACACCCAATGTTTTAGAAATCTCCCAGTCTTCTCTGTGATGAAAGTGGGACTGTAGTCTAGAGTGTCCTCCAGTATCCATGCTTGTTCTTCTACATTTTTTAACAGATACAAGGACCAAAAATCGAAAGCTTAGATGTATTTGTTCTGAAATATGTAGATAATACTAAATGTTAATTAAAAGTTATAATCCTGGAAAGGACAGGCAGGGTACATACATATGTACAAACATACAAGTTTATAGGAAACTAAATTTCCCAAAATACAGCAATGTAGTCATGTAGAAGTAGAGATAATTAGATCAAGCTGTCCTCTGCAGAAAATGATGGAATGAAGGAAAGTCTGATAACATGGAAAGTTGTGGGTCTCTCTTCTAATTTGGGGCCATTGGCCACCAGCCCATGAAGGAGGCAAGTAGGGTTCAGACTGCTGTGAATATGACAATTAAGTGAGACAATTCTCTACTGCTCCAAGTGTAGTGTATATGAGGGTTTTGAGATTACAGGTGGGAGGGTTTGATTGGTAATTGTCATTTGGCAGAAAGGGCTGAGCAGGACTTAGGTGCTGAATCATGGAGTGCTTGCAAGAAGCTCTGTGCAGGGTCATCCTCCAGATAAGGTCTTGTGCTTTGAGACACTCTCCTTATAAGACCAGTGAAGAAGGATAAGCCCAGCTGAGAAAGGGAGTCTTCCATTTTCCACTGAGCTTGGAAAGCTATCCTGACATGGATAAATGCTACCTTAAAAACAGAGTCTGGCCTGGTGGCGCAGGCCTTTAATCCCAGCACTCGGGAGGCAGAGGCAGGCGGATTTCTGAGTTCGAGGCCAGCCTGGTCTACCAAGTGAGTTCCAGGACAGCCAGAGCTATACAGAGAAACCCTGTCTCGAAAAACAAAAAAAAAAAAAAAAAAAAAAAAAAAAAAAAAAAAACAGAGTCTGCCGCCGGACAGTGGTGGTGCATGCCTTTAATCCCAGCACTTGGGAGGCAACAGAATCTGCCAACAGAAAGTATCTTTTCTCAGGTGAATTCAGGAAACATACATTTCAGTGAAAGACATAAAAACAAAACAAAGTCCAGCCTAATATCCACTGCACTACTGTACTCCCCTTTGTCATATTTGTGTTTGCTGATTAGGGTTTATTTTCAAATGAATTTAGAAGAGTTATTTTATAGAAAGAAAAAAAATGTTAAACTTTGTGTTGTCCTTTGAGTCTTTGGTTTTCAGGAAAGAAATGTCAGTAAAACTCATAATAATGAATAAAATAGATGGGATATACTCTCAAAGCCATACATATTTCATAATAAAAGTCAGTTTTATAATAAGCACTAACAGAAATTTACATTTGTGATGAGAGATTAATTATCCTATTAGCCACATGAACTACCCCATAACTTTGATACAGTAAGTGTATTAAAGATTATAAATACTGTGATTGTGATGCTAAACCAAAATTAAGAATATCTAAAATTAACTCCTTAGTGAAATGCACCATTAACTTTACTGATGTAGCTTCAGGTTGATTTCTTCCTATAATCATAACAGTGCACTCGTTTTATTGAAAAGTGGCACTTTGCTGGACATAAACACTCCCGATGAAATAGTCACTGAAAGTGATTTAGACCATTAACCAAAAATGTACATGAAGATGAATATCTGTAAGCAACACATATTCTTATATATTTGAAGCTGGTTACATGCTTTGTGTCAACATATGCATAAAAGAGCCTCATATTAGAATGCAATCACAATGAGAAATATATGATACATCCTAAGATTTTATTTTTTTTAATTTTATTTTTATGTATTCTTTGTATGCCTTCATATGGATTTGTGAATATGAGTGCATTGCCCATAGAGGCAAGAAGATTCCCTGAATTCTGAGTTACAGATGACTGTGAAGCAGTCACTGTTGAGGCTATGAACTGTATTTGGGAACTCTGAAAGAATGCTACTTAATGACTGCCAGAGTTGGTGCTGGGAACAGGATTTGGATCTCAGAAAGAATGCTACTTAATAACTGATTCATATCTACAGGCCCTACCAAGGGTTTCTTACATTGGATCATCTATTTATTGCTTTTTATAGAAAACTGCTAATTGTATGCATTCTTCTATCATTCAGTAATGTGCATGCTTGTATATCATAGATGTAAATAAAGAAGCGAAACTAACTTGGGAATCAATGAGATAGCATTATACCTAGGATACTAACCACACACTTAGAAATAGCATCAAAGGCATCATATCACCAAATCCTTACTACATATTGTAATTGCTAATGTTCCAGATTTATTCCTGGGAATTTTAATTTTTTTTTCTGTTAATTGTGCCCCTTCAAAATCCAGGTCTTGAATTCCAACCTTTAGAATTGAGCAAAAATGATGAATTCAGTGTTTCCTAAGATATGATTTTATTTTAAAGTTAATACAAATTGAGATAAAATGAAACAATATTGATGGACTCCACAAACTAATTGTAGGTACTGGGGAGGTGTGGTAGTTAACACTCTCATCCCACCTATGCTTAGTTATAGTTGGGAAGGTGATTCTGGTTTTTGTTTCGGGGAACTGCAAAGTGTGATTCAGGTTTTTGTTTCAGGGAAGCCTCCCCACTGAGTCAGATGCTTTGCCTACAACTGCACATAGCAAGGATCTGGAGTAAGATAAGCCCATCATGGGATAGTGTCACGGAATCAGCTTCTAGTCCCATTCTTGCATTTGTCATGGACCAATACTTGGACCCACTGTGAGTCTGTTCCAGGTAACAGTGTGAAGTGAGCAAGCTGCCATTGGCTGCCCAGTGAGTGAAGCGTGGTTCTTTTTCCTACCCTTCCCTCTTCCCTCCTGACACACATTCTACCTGCACACAGGTCCTCATCTTGAGACCTATCTTTGGAGGAGACACAAAGGAACATACTGACACTTACTCGATACTTCAATGACAGATTCCTTTTTGCCTGTCAAAGAAAGTGTGATTTTCCTTTCTCTGAAGGTTAAGGTCATTTACAAAATGGACACCAATTTTCAGATAGTGCATTATGATGAATATGCACTTTTACAGGTGCGTCACCCAGCTGTTGGCTCGTTCTTTAATGCATTTCTGTCACACATTTTGCTGTTCTGTGTGATCTTTCACTTCCCGAGGATGCCATTTACCACTTTTGATATCAAATTTTATAGTCATTAAGTTCTCACTGGATCCCATCTTCTTTCTTAAGCCTTTCTACATTTTCCCCCCTGTGGAATATACAATTCTCTTAGTGCTCACTTGAACGCCAAAAGTGATTTATGTGATGCTGGTATTTACCTTTCAATTTAATAAGTAGGATCTCTGTTTTCCAGACTGCTAAATTATAAACTGTACAAATACAATAATTTCACAATAATTGAATAAATTCAAATGGTCTCTCTTCTTTGGATACCCTAACTTGTGTTTAATAATTTGTATGTATGACCTGTGACCTGTTAATAAATTTCAAACGTATATAACTTTATAAATATTACCACACAGAATATTTACTGTGCAAAGCTACAGTAAACAGAATGTTTTTCTTCTAGGATTCAGTGTTTCACTAGCTGTTTTGTATGATCATCTAACACAAAAGTGAATAATTTTTAATTATGCATAGTCATCCCAAGAATGTTCACTGTTTTCAGTGTTTGTGTAGAAAATTTCAGTTTCTCTTGATTGATAATAAAATGACATTTACATTTACAGTGTATGTTCACGTGCTCAGATAGCCTGTTTTCTGGATACCTTCTTTTCTTTGCTTGGCTTCCATCACTTGCATGAAGAAATCCTTCTAATAATATTACAGCACACACCTGCCGATGCTGAATCTTTCTGCCTTGCTGTGTCTGGAAGTCTTCATTTGATCTTCATGTTGATAAAAGTCATTTATGGGCATGGGACTCTGTGTTGGTATGTTTGTCTGAGTTCTGAGGCTGCACTTTTCCTATCACCTCACTAATTTTTCACAATTTTCCCACAGCCACTATGATGCTACAGTAACTTCACTGCTCTTACCATTTGGAGCTGTTTTAAGAGGTTTTACAAAGTATGGCTGGATGGCTGGGCTGTGAATGGCTAATTTTATTAAGGTTTCATAGGTGAGAATTCAGTGATAACGCTGAGGTTATTACGTTATAGTTTTATACAATATGAAGTGTTTTTTTTTGTTTTTTTTTGTTTTGTTTTGTTTTTTTGTATAGAATAGAGTTTATTCAGAGCATGGGGAGGGAAGTTAAGAGTGTAGTAGAGGTAGAGAAAGGTTGAGTGGGGGAGAGAGTAAAGAAGTAGAGGCCAGCCATGAACATGGGGAAAGGGAATGTGGAAGGGAAGGGGGAAGGGAAGAGCCCAAGAAGACAAGAGAGAAACAGGAGTAAGCAAGAGGCAAGAGTCATTTGGAAAACTTTTGACAGAAACACGGAAGTTCAGATTACATGTGTTTTAGGAAACATGAGGTTATACTACTATTTGTGGATTTTGTATGGAGCTCTGTTCACTTGGTTTTTCATGTTATGGGTTTTATGTAGATTTATCCTATGACTTCAGTATTTTTCCAATATGATATCAGTTATAAATTCATTTATAATGCAACTGGCTTTTGTTTCATGTTTATCTCAAAGACTTGGTGTCATGAGTACTTGACCACAACACAGTTTCCTGAAGTATAATATGTAAATGTAAGTTGAAGAAATAGTATAGAAAAAAATGTAATAAAAAGTGAATTGAATATGGTATCTATAAGAATCTTAACTTTATATATGCAATAAAGCCAATGGGAAAATTCTTAACAAAATAAAAGTTAGAAGTTTAATAAATTTTTCACAATTCTCTTAAGAGTCTAAGTACATTAATCTTTAATATAGTTCACTGGCCAAATGAACAAACAAATTCATGAAAAAATGGAAATGGAAATAATAAAATTAGCTATTAAGAAATGTCATAATTACAGTTTTCCCATTGCATATATCTGTGTAGTATTTGTAGATTCAGTGAAATAAAGATCAAAAATATACTTTAAAATTACATGTATCATTTTTTCATGTTAAGAAGTAATAAACTACATAAATAAGATTTAATAGTTTCATCTGAATCAATTATTGACATAAATAAGAAAAATCGCTACTTAAATAATACCTGAAAATTGTTGTATGAAAATCACTAATATGAAGCAATTACATAGTATCATCAGTGATAATACTCTAGATAATATGAAGTATCTGTGATGCTATGTGAGTGTGCTATGTAAATACAATACCATTTTATATAAGTAAGTTGTTGATCTGCATATGTAAATACAATACTATTTTACATGGGCGAATTGATTATCTGCAGAGCTTGGTGTTCAGATGGGAGGTGGCCCAAGCACCAACCCTCTATTTTCTGTATTTGAAATTTCTGAACATAGTATTTCCACATCATTGTGCTTCTCCCTAGGACCTTAGTTTTCCAAGAAATTCTTTTTTTTTTTAACTCAGAGGTTGTTTTATAGCAATATGTTTCTGTGGGAGATATGTAGAACACACATATCTACTCATACAAACCAGAATCCCACTATAAACCAAAGTACAATACCACCAATGTCTAACTTAAGAACAACATGAATTTTACTGGATTTACACACAGGAAGGCAGGCAAGAATGATTAACAGGAGCAGAAATAACTCAAAGACAGCTGTGTCTCTGAAGCCAGTGCAAGCATTTTTTAAAGCTCACAAGAGCTGAGAACCCGCAGACTTTAGGCATCTTAACAGGTGGGAAAATGCTCTTTCCACGTGCCGCGGTTGTTCTAAACCTCTTCCAGGCAGCTCTGCAGGCTTCTGCTTCTTCCAGGCAGCTGATCTATTTTCAGAACTTTCTTTGTAGCTTAGGGTTTCTGAGTGTTTCCTTTAAAGCTTGTCTTGTCTGACAGGGTCTCTCAGCCATCTTTACTGTTTAATTTGAGGAGGAATCTAGTGAATTCGGTCTGTTTAGGGGACTTCCTGGAGCTATTTTGAATTGTTTACCTTCTGTCTTACATAGCCTCCCTACAGAACAGAATGTTTTAATCAGGGAGGAAAAGACGAACATAACCCGGGCTGACATTCTTTCAAAGCATATGAGGTTAGTGCATAGAACTGATCAAAACTGACCTTAGGGAGTCAGACAGGAATAATACACCCCTTCCAGGCTCAATAATTGGTGCGTATTTGTTTCCTCCCTCCTTCCCCGTGGGTCAGAGGCATTCGCTGCTATCCTTCATTTTCCATATTTTCTCTGTAAACCCTCATTGCCATATTTTCAGTTCTCCTCAGTATTTGTAAATTTCAAATTTACAACTAACTTCAGCTGCTTGGTTTCTTATCTTGTTTTGTTTTGTCTCCTGCTTCAGGTCTCTTTAAACATATGCATGTGTTATTCTTATATTAGTTTATGGAGAATTTTAATACACCTGCTGGGTAAATTGTATCAACCACAGTTTAGTTTTTCACCAGAATCAGTCCTCATTCACTCTAATCTGTTGAATCTGTGCTTGTTGGTATTGAATATACTCACAGCTCCTTGCTGCTTACTCTGATATATTAGGAATAAAGGTTAAATTCTGAAAATTAAAACACAAGTATATTCTCATTTCAGAAATATTGCTAGTAGCTACCATGATCAAATTCCTCTGAATAGAAAATAAAAATCTCAAAATGTTTAAAAATAAATAATTTTTACCTTTTTGTATACCCATTAAACATCAAATGAAAACAATCTAGCTTTAGCTCTGATTTAAAAGGGTAAATAGAAATAGCAGGAATCAGAGGGATATTTAATACTTACATTTTCTGGAAGTAAGAATTTACATGAGGCACTCCTTAAAACATATTTTCTTATGGTTAGCCTATCATTGTGTAACTAAACATTAGAAATACCGATTATCATTGATCCTGTGATAGAAATCCTGACTTAACTGAACACATGATCTGGTAGGGTTTGTAGTACATATCCATGGAATCTTTAAAACCAGCAAAGGAAATATGCAGCAAGTTCTATACTAGCCAAAGCTACAAGCGAGACCATGCCTCTGAATAAATAAATGATCGCCATACAAGCCTGATACTTGGGAAACAAACTGTATCTTTACATTTCAAGTATACGTTAAAACCATGTTTGATTATTAGGAGAGCCGCACATCTTACAATAGTAAAGTACAGACAATGTAAGATATTGTGTATCAAATTATTTTTGTCACTGGAAAATTATTTGACAAAACGATTCTACTCCTGTTTATTCCTCAAGAGTATGTAAAATAAAAAAAAAAGTAAAATGAAGTGATGGAACAACAATGACTAATGTGAGGCTCTTGCTACAAAAGAGAAAGGGTGACAGCTGTATTCACAGTTCCTACAGTAATTGATCCCAAGTTAATATCAACCACGTGATCGGGACTAAATACATTCAGTTACCAAGAACTCCAATGATTTATTGCAACATATTCAAGCCAGATATTCGTGCATCTAAATAATGATCTCAGTGGAGCCAACATAAGCTTTGATGTAATATGATGCTTGTTTTTAGGTGGATGAATTACAGATATACTTGACTAAAAGGATGAGTGCAGCTGTAGTTGAGGGTCTAACAATCACACACTGTTGTGCCTGTTCATGGATCCCAAAAGACAACCAAGGAGCTGACTCCTGCGCAATCTCACTAGAGTCTATTTTTCAAGCTTGAGGTTGGGCTCACCACCAATCCTGGGACATCCAGGACGGATATGTGAAGCAAACAAACAAAGGGGTTTCCAGTCTGGCACACATCTGATTCAGAGCTTTTATGGAATTTTGTCCTTTAACATAATTGGCTGGTGCTGGGAGCCAAACCATAAACTCAACTTTCCTACTGATTTGTGGTTGTTAGGGAATAACTTGGAGGTGCAGACTTGTTAGAGAGTGACCTGGAAACTTGTGCTAGGTGAAGGTTTGTTTGGGAGTAACGTGGATACTGGCATGAGGTGCTCGCTTGTTGGTTAACTCAAGTTAGGTCAGGTTCTCTAAGATGGAGTCTGATCCCAAGATCTGGACTCTCAGTACAGAGACAGCCAGATACCACAGCTGCCAATCAGTTTGTAACTGTGACCAGGGGATACTCAGGTACTCAGACTAGAGAAGGGGCTGTAGCATTTGCTTGTCTTCTGGCACAGCTGTTAACACTTCCCTTAAATCCACTCTTGAGCAATGAGCTTCTGACTGTTTTCCAATGGACTGCCAGGAGATGGTCTGCTGACCTTGCTGTATTTAAGGAATGGTGCTGGCATTTCTCATTTCTGGGCCACTCTTATAGAATACTTGACATAAATAGGGGGAAGATTTATGTTGGCTTTTGTTTTCAGAGGATTCTGTATCCATTCATTTAACCCAATTTCTTAGAAAGAATATCGTCTTGACAGTAGTGTGTGTCAGAGAAAAGCTTTCACTTCAGGCTTGCTAAGAAACAGAAAGTAACAGGAAAGACCTAGGGACAGACAGACTACCCCCCTCCCAGGCATGGTTCTAGAGAACTACTTCCTCCAGGTAGACCCCCAACTCCTTAAGTATGTCTAACCTCACAAAATGGTCCTAATACCTGGGGAATAATTCAATACATGAGTACATGGAGAAGACTTCATACTCAAGCTGAAACTACTTCCTTTAGCTTTTCCTATTATTCCCTTAACATGCTCTCTAAAAGAAATGAAAAAAGAAATCAAAGGTTTAATGGTGTTTTTGTCCTCAGAAAATCCACAACATGATTAGGGGTGCACTGATCGCTTCATAAGTATTTATTTAGTTACAAAATGGATGAAGGAGTGCTGGCATATATTAATCTTGATTTGTTAGACAACACTTATATTTTTAAAACACATATAAAAAAACATAAATATCTAGACCAAAACAGAAACTGTTGAAGGCTTGAGAAAACGTAAGCCAATAATGAAATAATGATTACCTATAAAAATAGGTGGTGAATTGTTTTCTGATTGTGTTAAAAGCTGAACAAGTTAATCTGTTAAACACCTGCAGAAAATGCTTCAGCCAAAAGACATGCAAATCGACCATGTAATATTAGTCAGCAAGGGTGGGAAATAGTGGTATACCTGTACTATTGCCTGTACTACATTTTCTGTCACCTGAGGATAGTAAACAAAATCTTTTCAAAATTAGAGAATGATTAAATGTGAGCATATATTTAGTATTTTAAAACTTTAGAAACACTATTTAGGTATTAGATCTCTGGACATACAGAACACATGGATACAGTCATATACTCACAATGATATAGCCACAGAATTGTGCCAGAAATGTAAGCATAAGAAATATCTGCAGAAATTTTAGAATGTTTATCAGTTTATAATGTCAAAGAGAAATAGTATATTTAAATAAAGTCATATTCCATTTTTGCTACTCTCTTCCGTCTCTTTCCCATTCAAACAACCCACTCCAGTTTTTTTCTACTGTCTCTATAAAAATATATTTTACTTTTTCTTCCATAGGCAATCCTTTTCTCCCCTTTAGTCCCTTCCTAGATACCTAACCTCAGTGTTTACGCATATTAGAACATGCATATTGAGGATTTAAATGTTAATGTCCACATATAGGACAATATGTAACATATATGTCCTTTAGGGTTTGTGTTACCTCACTCAGGATGCCTTTTTTTCTAGTGTCATCCATTTGTCCATGAATTTCATTAATTCATTAATAACAGATTAATAATATTTCATTGTGTGAATACACCACATTTTTACTATCTACTCCTCAGTGGATGGACATTTTTTAGGCTGCTTTCAGTTCCTGGCTGTGGAGAATAGAGTAGCTATGAGTATGGACAGTAAGATACCCCCATAATAAGATATAAGTCTCCTGGATATATACATAACTGTGATACAGATGGATCTTGAGTTAAAACTGTCCCCAACTTCCTGACCAGCTGCCATGCTGTTTCTTCATGAAGGGTTTTATTTACATCCTCAAGGTCCTTGAGCATATTCAGACCTGCAGTTCTGAAACACTGCCATGTGGTTATATTACATTATTAAATAATGTTTATATTGCATTTCTCAGGTTGTGCTATAATAGCATTACTGGGTTCTCTAGGGGAGGCATGTTGTCTTAGGTGTTCATGTTAGTGTTTTCATGCTGGTGTCTAAGAATCTGGAAGTGTAATGTTTAAAGGATATGTTCTCAAAGGAGGTAGATATCTGTTCTTTTTGTGGTTGTTGAGTGGGATATCTCTTCTCTGGTTGTTGTCTTCTCTGGATCCTAGGCAAGAGCGATGGCTAGAAGAGATCCCTGGCAGAGAGTGTGTCTCCATGTCAGTGGACAGCAGAAAGAAATGAAGATAGACAGAAGAAAAGGTTGAGAAAAGTTAGAGGAATAGGGTCTCCATCTTTTACCAAGAGGTAAAGCCCTCAGGGAGTATGGCTGTTGTGAGAGAAAAGACTTCCAAAAGTCTAAGTCAGTAGAATAAGAATAAAATGTCTGGACAGTTCATGAAGGCTCAAGCAGCCCATGGTTCTGAAACAATGGCAGTATCCCCATTGAGTGTAGTTTAGGTGTGAGCATGGGTGTTCCTGCAAGAACTCTGCTACCAGACTGGGAGAAAATATGGACAGAGCATGATGGACTGACAATAGTAAAAATGAACTACCAACTATTTGAGTCCCGATGTGGCCCCTGGGTGGGGTGGGTCCCTTGTAGAGTTTATGGAGATCTGTAGCTGACCTAATGGAAAATAAATTGGCTATAAATGAAGACTGAACAGTTCCACAGGAAAGAGTGAAGCTGGAACCATACCAAGGACTCGATGAAGTTTTAAAACTACATAATCCAAAAGTATAAATAAATTTATTTCCCCATAAGTTATCTAAACCTACAGGATACTTATCCCATCACAAATATAAGAAGTATAAAGAGCGCTTAAATAAAGCAAATTAAGGCAGATCTGTGTGAGTTAGAGGCTAGCCCAGTTTACAGAGTGAGTTACAGGACAGCCAGAGCTACACAGAGAAACCCTGTCTTGAAAACAAACAAATAAACAAACAAACAAACAGTTTACTCACATAATTTCACTCAAGTAACTTAAGACTTTAGGCAATGCTAATAGAAAACAAGGTAGTACAATTTCTGAAAAGATACCATGTCTTATCACATGGTATCATGAAGGCTTGTACTAGTGTAATGAAAATTAAGTATTTCTTTAAAATGGAAAGTCTGCAATTTAAAAGTGAAAGAAAGTCATTAATCATACAGATAATTCTTCAACATATGCTTAATTCACTGAATTTCCAACTAGATTTAGTGAGCATTCCAATGAGCTTAAACAGGAAAAGTTAAATGTTATAATAGTAGGTCCTTTTAAAGTTGAAATAAGGGGTTAAATCATATATGTATTGGCAAAATGTCAATTTTATAGAATAAGGTTGAATTATTCAGAAATAGAGCATTGCAATGATCATTTAAGCTAAACGAACTGCTAGTGTGCTTTGGAGAAAATCAGAAAACTCATCTTTAACTCGTCTGTAGTTATGCTTGTTTACACAGACATTTTCTGGTACAATTGATTCTTTGCAATAAATCTTTACAAGCATTGTACTCATATATGTCTACCCTAATAGAAAAAAAAAATAAAGCTAACATTACCTTTAAATATATGTCCTTTTTATTTTATTTTATTTTTTGTCATTTACCTTTGCTGGTTGCATCCCAGTTTTGCAGAATCAGGGACTCCATCTCTTACTTTGATGTTCTGTAAATGTGAGTATTCAAGTCACAGCAGGGACTTGGCTCAGGTGTGAACTTTCTGTCATGTTTGCACAGCTAATACTAGAAAGAACTGAAGCTGAGTGCAGTGAGCATTCTTCTCATCAGCCATGGTCAGACAGTTGCAAAGAGGCCACTTTGCATATATTGAAATTAGCCATCAGAGGCCACAGCTGGCTGTGAGGGATGCAGCTGGGAAGCCATCTGTCCTACTAAAAGGAGAACATGGTGATAATGCTTCTTTCGGGGAACTGGCATCATTGCCAAACAACACCAGAATTATTAGCGATGTATATTTTCATGCTTTCATTTCCAGAACTTTTGCATGTAGCAGCAATAACTGTACAACCTATAAACATGTTTAAAATAAAACGCAAGGAGATAAAAGATTCCATCTTTAGATTATTCTAGGAATAACAAGGTCAGCTTTCTCTAGATGTTTACTTTCCAAACCAAGTGAGCATTTTAAAGATAAGTTCACCCCAGGCAATAACAATTTCTACACCCAGTGGAACCTCTGACTGTGCTGACTCTGTGCAATGTGAACACACGGTATTTAATGTTCATGTATTAGATGATCTTCTGGTTAATTTTTTGACAGTTTGACACAAAGTAAGGTCAACAGAAAAAAGGAACCTCGATTGAGATTCCTCCATCACACTAGCTTATATGGTGGGCTGTCAGGGGCATTTCCTTAATTAATATCTGATGTAGGAGGCCACAGCCAACTATAAGCTGTACAGGAGGTACACAGAGATAACTGAACATGAGACAGGAAACCAAGCCAGTAAACAGGGTTTCTCTGTAATTTTCTTTTTTTTTTTTTTTTTTTTTTTTTTTTTTTTTTTTTTTGCTTCAGTCTTGTCCTTCTCGAATACCTGCCCTGCCTTCCCTCAATGAGAGATTGGGATAAGGGCATATAAGGCAAATAAACCCTTCCCCTAAAATAGCATTTGGCCAATGCATTATCACAGAAATAGACGCTCAAACTAGAATGGATATTCATATACTTATGGTCAAAATGACTCCTATGTTTAATGCAATACTTCTTTCAGTGAAAAATAGGCTGGTCAATAGTTTGTGTAGTTAAGTGTTTTATTGTCAATAGCTCTTAAACAAAGTTGAACTTGGAACCCTTTTCCAAAAATGACTGAAAAATGTAAAAGCCCTTCAACCAATTATAGCCAGCCAACACTGGATTGGCTTCACTACTTGAGTCCTTCTCATACGCATTTCCAAATAAGATACTTCAGCATATCTTGTTCAGTGTGCAGATCAGTTTCTTGACATAAAATAGAATTACCTAGGAAGAGAGAAATTCAGTTAAGTAACAGTTTCTCTCTTAATGTCTGACTGGGCATTTTGTTGATTAATGATTAATATAAGAATCTCATTCAACTATTGGAGGTGCTGTCACTGAGAAAGGAGTCCAGAATTGCATAAAACTACAAGCTAAGCAAGCCATGCAACCCCAAAACAGTTTTCTTACATGGACTCTGATTCAGTTCCTAGCTTGACTTTCTTGCCCTGAGGTTCTGCCCTGGTTTCACTCTGAAGGATTGTGACCTGGGCATGTAAGTCAAATATACCATTTCTTTCCCAAGCAACTTTCAGTAATGGTGTGTGTCATGATGATATAAAACGAACTATGACACCATATCTAAATTATTGTCAATGGAGAAAGTTACCCTTGATTTCTTTCTTTCTTTTTGGATTTATATCTTTGTGTAACTCAGGATGGTTTCAGAATCTTGATTTTCGTTACCTTTTGTAGTATTTGGTTTATGAACATATAACCCTGTGCTGACTTGCATAGTGATTTCTTTATGTCTGTACTCAGCATAGGATTTAGGTGATCATGTAGGTACTCTCTTTGGTTTTAGAGTTGTCAATACAAGGAAATAGATTCTGAACATGTTCATTCTCTCTCCTTCTTACCCTCTCTATTTCATTTGGAGACATTATGATTCCAGTATGTCTTCTAATTTACTGTGTAATCTAGGACATTATGAAAACCTGATACTCATGCTCTATCACCTTAATTCTGAGATTATAGATATATACCACAGAATCTGTTTTAACCAGAGCTGGATCAGGCATCTGAGTATGACAGTCAAGCACTCCACCAACTGAACAACATCCAACATTACAAAATATTTTAAAGAAATATGTAAAAATTTTACTATTGTAAAAGTGTTCTTGGGTTATGTAAAAGTGTTTAATTAAATAATGAAATCTTACATTAAGGCAGAAATATACATTGAAAAGAATCTTGGATATTTCATTTTTGCAACTCTAATAGGAGATAGTAAAATTTGTAACTTTTTGGAAAAAAATGAGAAGTGATTTATTCTTTGTTAGATTAAGACTAAATGTACAAAATTGATATTTACATTGTTGTCATGATGTTGAAAGAGCCAATAACGGAAGAGCCAGTACCTCTCAATGAACTTTATATATAATTCAAAGTTCAGGATAAAAATAAAGAAGTAACCTCAGAAGAGTCTACCGCGAAATTCAGTGACATTGCCATCTTCAACAGTGATAACTTGATTTTTTTCCTTCCCAGTTTGTATCCCCTTGATCTCCTTTTGTTGTATAATTTCTCTAGCTATAACTTTGAATACTGTAAATAGGGGCAGAGAGTGGGCAGCCTTGTCTTGTCCCTGCTTTTGATGGGATTGCTTCAAGTTTCTCTCCACTTAATGTGATGTTGGCTCTGGGTTTGCTTTATACTACTTTTATATGGTGCTCCATGGACTGATCTCGCCAAGATTTTTACATGAAGATCTGCTGCAGTTTTTTAAGGGCTTACATAAGTGACCACAAAAAATTCTACCAGAGATCTCCTATAACTAATAAACAAGTTAAAGAAAGTGGCTGGATATAAAATTAACTCAAACAAATCAGTAGCCTTCCTTTATACAAATGATAAATGGGCTGGAAAAGAAATTAGAGAAACAACAACCTTCACAATAGCCACAAATAAAATAAACTATCTTGAAATAATTCTAACCAAGCAAATGAAAGATCTCTATGACAATAACTTCAAGTGCCTGAAGAAGGATATGAAAGAAGACCGCAAAAGGTGAAAAGATCTCCCACGCTCAAGGATTGGCAGGATTAACATAGTGAAAATGGCTATCTTACCAAAATCCATCTACAGATTTAATGCAATCCCCATCAAATTCCAACACAATTCTTCACAGACATGGGAAGAGCAATTCTCAACTTCATGTGGAAAAAAAAAAAGCCTAAGACAGCAAAAACAATTCTCAACAATAGAAGAATTTCTGGGGGAATCACTATCTCTGATATCAAGCTGTATTATGCAGCAATGGTGGTAAACACACACACACACACACACACACACACACGGTATTGGTATAGAGACAGACAGGTTGATCAATGGAATAGAATTGAAGACCTGGTAATAAACCCACAAACTTATGTACACTTAAGCTTTGACAAAGAAGCCATAATTATAAGTGGAAAAAAGAAAACATTTTCAACAAATATTGCTGGTCTAACTGTCAGTATGAATGTAGAAGAATGCAAATTGATCCATATCTATCACCTTGTACAAAGCTCAAGTCCAAAGGGATCAAGGACCTCAACATAAAACCAGTTACACTGAATCTAACAGAAGTAAAAGTAGGAAAGAAAATCAAAGACTTTGGCACAGGGGGCAATTTTCCTGAACATAACACCGATGGCTCAGGCTCTAAGATCAACAGTTGACAAATGGGATCTCATGAAACTGAAAAGCTTTTGTAAGGCAAAGGACGTTGTCAATAGGACAAACCAGAAACCTACAGATTGGGAAAATATCTTCAATAATCCTACATGTGATAGAGGGCTAATATCCAAAATATAAAAGGTACTCAATAATTCCAAGCCAAAAAAAAAAAAAATTAAAACAGGATACAGGGTTAAACAGAATTATCAACAGAGGAATTGCAACTAACAAAGAAGCACTTAAAGAAATGTTCAACATCAGTAGTCATCAGGGAAATGCAAATCAAAAAACTCTGAGATTCCATCTTACACCCATCAAGATGGCTAAGATCAAAAACTCAAATGACAGCACATGCTGGCAAGAATGTAGAACAAGGGGAACACTCCTCCATTGCTGGTGGGATTGCAAAATGTTAAAGCCACTCTGGAAACCAATATGGTGGTTTATCAGAATATTGTGAGTCATTCTACCCAGCTATACCACTCCTAGGCATATACTCAAAATCTGCTCCACCATACCACAAGGACATGTTATCCATTCTGTTCATAACGCCTATTTTTGTAATCGCTAGAAACTGGAAATAACCCAGATGTCCCTCAACCAAAGAATGGATACAGAAAATGTGGTTGATTTACACAATAGAATACTGCTCGGCTGTTAAAAACAAGAACACCATGAATTTTGCAGGCAAATGGATGTAATTAGAATATATCATCCTGAATGAGGTAACCCCGACCCAAAAGGACATGCATGATATGAACTCACTATACCTAATACAAGCCACAGACCATAAGAAGTTTAACAAGAAGGAAGGTCGAAGTGAGGATGCTTTTTCACTTAGAAGAGGAAACAAAATAATCATGAGAGGCAGAGGGAGGGGGGATCTGTATGGGGAACAGGAGGGTTATGGAAAAGGGGAGCAAGATTAGGTATGGGAGGAGAGAGGTATTTCTTCTAGTGAGTGAACATGTCATGAGTTTCTGGTGCTTTCTCATGAAGTGATGTTATAATTGATATTCCCAATTAAATATGATGAACAGATCTACACATTTCTTGGGTGTGCATGTTTGTGATATTCTCTGTGTAGACATTTGAGAAGCTTCAACTATACATAAAGAACTACAGTCAACTAGGAATGCTGAGAGTGTGAGTAATGGCTTTCTCCAGGGAAAAGCACACCAATTGGCTATATAATAGCAAATGATTAAGGCTGAAAGCACACATGTAAGTAACATTATACAGACGTCTCAGGTTACATTTAAGAATATACATGTATAAATATGTACATATTTAAAAATTCATCTAACAATTAATAAAAAGATGGGCAAGGAATTTCAGAGAGAACAAGGAAGTGCATACTTGAAGGTTTGGAGAGAAGGGGATCGGGTGCTGATGTAATCTTATTATAGTCTCAAGAAAAAAAGAAGTAAATTGAGACTGCTGGTATGGACACACATACAGTAGAGGACTTCCTGGTCTGTGTTCATTCAGAGATAATGAACCTAACCCTCAAGAGACTGGAGGCCCCAGGGAGTTTAGAGGTCAGGTGGGGTGGGGGGGGGTAGGGGCACCCATGTGGAGACAGGATAGGGTGGGGAGGAGGTGTGGAATGTGGAACAGAGGATAGGTGGATGGGGGGAGGTGGGGAATGGAATGTGGAGTGTAAAAAATAAATTAAAAATAAGATAATATTTAAAAATAAAGAAGTAAATTAACAGCAGGTTTTTCTAAAGGGTTAGAGTGTACAGCTTTCAATTTTAGAGGCCACACTGAGACAAGCTTTCTCTTATAAAATAGTTTCTTTGCTTTGAAGTTAATGTTTGATCAAATATACCATAAGACTACATTGTATTTCATATCTTTATTAGCATCATATATTAATAACAAATATTATAAGCTTATATTTATATTATATATTTATAAATATTATAGGTAATATTATATATAATATTAAAGATACTGTATATAACATATATGTATTTGCATGGTATTATTCATTGTACATAAAGGTAAGGGTCATAAAGACTATATTTTACCATATTTACTCACTCAACCCCAACCTTTTCTCCTTTCTCTCTGTCTTTTCTACTAATTTGTAGATCTGGCTTATTTCACTTGATATGATCATAGTATAGTAATAGGAAATATATTGAGCATCCATAATCCATAGTCACAGTGGCATAGTCAAGCATAACCAAGAACTTTTTGTAAAGAGCTTCAATGGATCAGTGGAACAAAAGCCAAGAGTAAGAAATGTGATTGTTCAGAACTACAATCATCAGAATATCAGAAGGAAGCACAATTACATAGTAAAGATACAGCCTACAGAGGGAAGAACAATCTCTGTTAGTTACACATCTGTCAGAAGATCAATACCTATAATATATGAAGACCCCAACTCACTTTTTAAATTTCATTTCAATCAGAAGTCAAAGGATAGATTTATTTTTGCTATACTGCTGTGTTGTACAATTAGATATTATTCCTGATTTTTTTTACTTTAAATATACATATTTTCCTTTCAATTGACTACTGTTCTATTTTAATTATATTTAGTGACTATTTAATACTTGTATAACGAACACTTTGGAGTATACTGAAGTGGTCTTAGATTAAATATACAGCAATCATTGAGTATCATATTTAAGAACCAAGGAAAGAAGTGGATGAATAAGGTCTAATGATTTTTTTAGGTAAAATTTATCATATCAGATTTTACATATGCATACTAAATTTTAGAAATGACAGATATATATATAGTAATGATTTCTATAACCAGAATACTTTTAATATTTCTAAATAATAAAATATATTTGTCTATTCTCATTGATAGTAAGAAAACAGGATAATGGACCAAGCCCGTATATTTTATGAATGAGAAAATTTTGTGAATATAGCAACTTGAACCTATTTTAAACTAACTATTAAAAGCTGCACAAGAAAAATGACAATGTAAATATAATTTCTAAATAAGACATTGTAGCTTTTGATTGTATTGATTAGTCTATTGCTGTAAAAAATTAAAATAATATTTCAAGAACACACAGATTATTTTTATCAGCATTCAGAATGAGTCAAACCAAAAGTACTAGCTCTGTACTAAACTGCAGTCAAGTTTGCAAAATAGGATCCAGTGATATGAACTTAAAATATATCCAAATTAGGTAGAATTTCATGTCTGTGCAAAATACATACATAGGATAAGTAAACCTGCATTTGTGCAGTAATAGAGCAATACCTACTACTAAACAAGATTGGAAGATTGAGCTATGGGAACTCATGGAGGTATCCCATACACTGTTTCAAGACAACAAAATAATATTTGGAAATAGTCATTGTTGGAGGAACAGACATGGAAAGGGATGACAGAGAATAAGGGACTTTGGGGACAGTGAAATACTCTGCCATATAATAATATCTGAGGACTTTGTGTCACGTAAGGCACACACTCAGAGTCTATTATGGGGTTAGCTGAGGTCCTCAGTTTTGCTTTGTTTTTGTATACATAGGGACCACAGCAGATGGAGCCATATAATTGAACCTCTCAGAACAGTGCTTGTGTGGAGCAGGAAATATTTGAAAAAATCTGAAGATTCTGGAGCCATGTGATGTACATATTGAACCTGCCAGAGTAGTGCTTCTGTGGAGCAGGAAATAAATAGAAAATCTGAAGATTCTGCTCAGTGTGCTGAGGATCTGAAGCTGATCCGAACACATTGTGAGCAGCATCACACAGTGATGGTTTTCACAGTGCTAAGCAAACACTCAGGAGGACCCACACACAAGAATCAAGGCTCATTTCCTTCTCTCCCAAGCTAGTCCTCCTGCTGGTGGTTAGACATCATGTCACTGCAGAATTGGAGAGTAGTTTTCAGTTTCAGTAATGTTCTTCCAGAGGCCACTAGAGAACATTTAAATAGAGACATCTCACAACCAAATCCTGAAAAATGATAATCCTTCAGTTTAAATGTTCTCCCTAGATCTTATGTCTAGAGTTTTTGGAGGAAATGGCTGTAGGTCACGAAGACAGAGATTAAAAGATCAAGAAATTATACCACTCATATCATACACACTTGGAATTTTAAAAAGTGCACAAATTAAACTCCAGTGCACCAATCAGGGCTTTTCAGGGAGAAAGAACAAAGAAGACAGTAGACAATGTAGCACCTTGGCACAACAGAGAAAAGGATTTGCACAAAGGATAAAATGACACAGAACTAACATCAGATTGTAATAGGGTGACTATATGGCAAATATATTAAATAAGCTTTTGATAATCTGGAAGAAGTAAAAGCTGTTGAGAACTAAATATTCATATAATACAGTAAAATGTTCTAACCCCAGATACAATTAATCAATGTCAGATATTACTTGATCGATAGAAAAGTTAGAGAAAATATCATATGGGGATCAGTCTCCACCCTTCTTTGCACGTTGTGCAAATGCACAGTGAGTCAATAAACTTCAAAATGAAGTTCTAAAGTATTAAAAGCTACAGCCAACATAACTGCTGTATTTTTATTTCTTCAAGATCTATCTTTGTAAAGAAAAATGCCATATATCTTAAATGTGAGAAAATGAGAAAATATATTTTGAAAATAGCAAAGAAATATTTATTACAGAAAATGGATTAATTTTTATTATGATATATCACATGAAAGGCTATGAAGGTAGTTAGCAGTATAAAATTGACCAATTAAAATAATTTATTAGGTTAGTAATTCATAGCAGCATAATAAAATTGTTTGGTCTTATATATAGTGCACAGTCAGTATGTTTCATAATATTTCACTGGCAGGTTTCTTGGCTACACCTTGGTGATCTTGCACTTTGGGTCATACAATTTCAATTGTGATCATAGCCTCAACAATAATCTTCAACTATGTAAAGATTCATATGTTGATGAAAGTAATTATGATGCTCAAAGTACTGTATTGCTGACTTGAGCAAGGCTATGCCAAGGACTCCAGTGTCTTAATTTCTTGGGAGTAGCAAAGCCAGTCTCTGTGTGATACAGACAAAAGGCTCAGACAAAATGAAAATCTTTTCTCTGGGGCCCAATGGGAGCAAATGTTGAGTGCTTCTCTGAGATGTTCATAGCCTGAGACTTCTGGCCTGCAGACTCTTCCCACTGAGACCTGCCAATCCCTTCTCCTGTGCTGTACCTAATAATCGTGGATGGTTTGCTGGTGGCAGTAGGTATGACTGCATCAGAGTGAACACCCCTACAGCTGCCATTTCTCTCTAATGATTTTTCATAAAACCCTCTTCTTCTCTAATTCCACTTTAATGCCTTAAATAAATAAGCTAATTCCCCACACTGGCTGTAGGATTTCTAGGTTTTCCTTTCTCTAAGCAGCGTAGTAATTAAAAAAATCTAGTCTGCTGGTCTTAGAACAGTTTTCATACTGCAAGCAGTTTTCTGGTCCTTGGAGCTCATCCTTTCTGTTGGTGCTTTGACACCACTATGCTGTAGTTTTCTTTCCCTATTTCTTTTTTGCATGTCTTTCTCTCAGTGAAAACCATTTCCCTCACTCATCATCTCACGACTTCTATACCAGAAATTCAAACAAAATTTACATTAATTGAATTTCTGTTATTCAACATAACAATTTATTTCTTCTCCATCACCTTCACTGTTTATCTGTGGGCAGAAACTGAGAAGACAAAAGCTTGAAGTTGCTCACAGCTCCTGTGCCCACCTTTCTCCCATTTTGACATCTGTCAGTCAGTGTGCTGAATAGACGTGTCTCAGGCCACTACTGTTCTGCATACCACTCAATCCAATAGACTTTATTTTAACTTTCCTTATATATTTTTGTTCTCTATCAAGGCCTTATGTGTGATTAATCCCAAGGCTAATTTACAAGCTAGGGTTTCATCCTTGTTGGGGCCCATTCTTTACTGTGTGTGCCTGCCGCTTTTCCCCATTCTTCAGAATTTCCTGAAATTTCAATTTCTATTCTCTACGCATTATCTATTGATCAGCCATCCTCATAGTGGACTTCCTAAGCTACTTGTTCGTTGATTTTGCATTCAGCCTGCTAAAGTGAGACCTTTATTTATAACCGGCAATCAGAATTCCTGAATATTTTATCTGAAGACTATGTATTGAGTATTTGAGTCTCTCTTTCCTTTTTATTTTATGCTACTTTTTGCTAAACACAAGAACAGCATTCTTATGTACTTACTTTATGTCTGATTTAAAATAAGGACCTTAATCTTGAATCAGATTCTATTTTATATTTATAATCCAAATCCAAATTTTCTTAATACATCAGATAAAGTTCTCTATAACTACTTAATATTTATATAACATAATTTTAAAATATTTTTATAACAGTTATTTAATTTACTTCATTAAGGTTTTATATAAATAACATATTATTTTCTAAGATAACCTGACATATGTTTTTTAAACTTTTTTTTACAGTTTAGTGTGTGTGTGTGTGTGTGTGTGTGTGTGTGTGTGTGTTTGTATGTATCTCTCCTCAGGGAGAGACATGAGTACATTTGGAGGTCCAAAGATGATTTACAGGACAATACACTTATAGGTGCAAAAACATTAGACTAGTATCATTAATCCATCTATCAATTTTGCGGGTATATTTTGTGACCAACACTTTTCAAAATACAGGATAAGTGCTTGAATTATGTTCCTTCATGTATGTGTACCAGAGGCTTTCTTTCACCATCCATCAGTTGCAGATCACTTAGAGACTGCCTGGGCTATGGCAAATAGTTCTACAGTAAACAAGAAGCTTTCAGTGACTATTCCACATACTAACTTAAGTTTTTATATATAGTTGTACAGTATATAATAGACACGTGTGTGTACACACACACATATGCACACACGCACATGCCCACATGGTTTGTGACTGTATATGAACATGTTGGCCTCTTCTGCACCAGTGAGCACATCTGCATTATGAGTTCACTAGGATGTATTTTCATTTTTCTTATCTATGAAAATTTTCACTCTACTGAGTTATTATATTTTCCCCCTTTCTGATAATTACAATATGATCATTTTTTTTCATAGTCAGTCACATTGGTCAATAGTAAGGCTCCACTTTCATTTTTAGAAATCATGTTCCCGCCAGGCAGTGGTGGCTCATACCTTTAATCCTAGCACTTGGGAGGCAGAGGCAGGTGGATTTCTGAGTTCAAGGCCAGCCTCCTCTACAGAGTGAGTTCCAGGACAGCCAGGGCTACACAGAGAAACCCTGTCTCAAAACAAACAAACAAACAAACAAAAACAAAAAACAAAAACAAAAAACAAAAACAAAACAACAAAACGAAATCATCCTCCCCCTTAACTTTCTCATCCTCCAGTGCCATATTGTTTGTCACTTGGACTGTGTCTTTCCTCTTCCCTCCCTACTTTTCTGTCACCACTGTTTTCTCTGGAGGGGTTAGACCGGTCAGGCCTTCTCTCAGTGCCTTCAGGAATGGCCACTCATCTTCCTACCTATTCTGCCATGAAGAACCAGGGTGGTCAGAATCTTCAGTGAAGAAAGCAGCTTCTTCTACTAGCTGTTAAATCTGTTCATCATATGTGAACACCAGGTTCTGGCTGCTTTGGCTACCCAGTAGCTTCATGTAGGTTCAGGGCAAACTGTAATCTCAGGATGCAAACACTTAGTTAGTTCTCCACGGGGTCGAATAGTTTCCATTTAATATATTATTATTATTATTATCACTCATTAGACTTCTGGTTAAAATGCAGGAAAATCTACATTTGTCATCAGATACCAGAAGAGCAAGCCAATTCCCCCAGGGCAGACAAATCCTCATACACTGTAGATTAATAACACTAGACATAGCTGAAATTCAATGAAATACAGGCAGAACTTTCAACAATTAGATGTAACTTAATATAAACTTGGTACATTAAGTGATTTTGATGGAAGGTAACTAAGATTGTCCTTGATATTGCTTACAAAAGAAATTAACCCATTTTGTTGAGTTTTATTGAACTTTGGAACGCCACCTGACTGGCTGGTATTAAGAAAATACTCCCTCCTAAACTCATTGTACTCTGTTAGCAAAATGTAACAATGCAGATTTCAGGTTCCATAAAAGAAAGAAAAATAGGATTATGGATCTACACAAAGAAAATATGTGCTCAGATCAGGGGCATTGTTACTTAACACGGCACACAAAAATAGATTTACTTATTGATCTTGTCATAAATACTTTCTATTTAAAAGGGTATAATTGAAAGGATTTTGTTTGTTTTATGTTTTCATAGTGCTGGCATTCACTCAGAATCTTTCCATGAATGCTATCTAAGCACTCAGCTCCTCTTTCCTGTCCTTGTAAGATTGTCTTTACAGAGAGGAACATGATCGGGTATTAGGTGGGGAAAAGGACTGAAATCCCCGAGGGTCAGCAGAAAGAATGGAAACAGGCAACTTCTGGACGTAGGAGGTTGGGGGGACCCTCCAGAATGCACCAGAGACCTGAGAGATGAGACCCTCAGGACTCAAAGGGAGCAACCTTAGATTAAATGCCCTGCATTGGGGAGAGGGAACTTGCAGAACCTACCTTCAGCAGAAAGACAAGGAATGAGGTGACAGATGGGGTTGCCATCCCACAGTCAAAACTCTCACCCACATTTTGTTTCTGTCTGAAACAATTGCAGGGATGGAAATGGAAAGGAGGCTAAGGAAAAGAAAGTCCAGCGACAGGCCCAAAGTGGGATCCAGCTCAAGGGGAGGCCCCAAGGCCTGACACTATTTATTACTAAGGCTGTGAAGCACGCACAATAAGGAACCTATCATGACTGCCCTCCAAAAGGCCCAAAAAGCAGCTGAAAGAGTCAGAGGCAGATATTTGCACCCAACCATGTACAGAAGCTGCTGACCCCTGTGATTGAATTAGGGACAGGCTGGAAGAAGCTGAGGAGAAGGGCGACCCTGTAGGAGGACCAGCAGTCTCAATTAATCTGAACCCCTGTGATCTCTCAGACACGGGATCACCACACCAGGCAGCATACACCAGCTGATTTGAGGCCTCCAACACATATACAGCAGAGGACTGCCAGGTCTGTGTTAGTCAGAGGTGATGCACATAACCCTCAAGAGACTGGAATTTAGAGGTCTGGCAGGATGGTGACTGGGGTTGAGGACATCCTCGTGGAAACAGAGGGACGGAGAGGAGGTATGGGATTTGGGACAGTTGGAGGATGGACGAGAAGGGGAATAAAATCTGGAGTTTTTACAATAAAAATGGTCATTTTGTGTTAGATGTATACTATTCTAATGTCTTGTCTTAAGTGATATTGCAGTCACTGTCACAAACTAAAAAGAAATAATTTTATTTTAAAGAAAATAAAATATGAGGCTAGAAATGCAGTGGGGAATCATCAGAAATTGTTTTTATTAGGAAAGGAGTGAATGTAGTTAAAAATAATTAAGCAGTATTAAATTATTAGTGCTACACTTTTAATGCCATTAAAAGAACATTTTAAATTACTTGTGTTTCAATCACACAATCAGACCTCTATAACAACTCCAATTAGGACTCCAATACTTTTGTAGTATTTGATGTTTGTTTCCCTTCTTTTCATCATAAATTCTATAACTCATTTAATAAATTATTCTGAATGTTAGGTTAGAACATAGACGTTTATCCAGGCTCTAAAGGAAGAGAGAATGGAATTTTTTTTCCCTTCATCTGCCAACTCTGCATCTCTGATTTTGACAAAGATTTTCAAATCCAGATTTATATGTTTTTGTAGAAAACTTCAGATTGTGGTACCTAAGGAGATAGCTAAGTTACTGAGCATCTGGTAACATAATGAGGGCCTTGGTTTGATTGACTTCTCCCTGTAAAAAGCCAGGCCTGTTACTACTACACTCTGCTAATTCCAGAATTTAGGAGGTGCAACAGATGGATCACTTGAACCTCCTGGCAAGCCAACCTACCCAAATCAGTGAGATTCAGATTCAGCTGGAGTCCTCTGACATCAACATACAGAAGGAATAAAGAAAGGCAATCCATATTCAAGTTGCTAAATCAGTTTATGACATGGCAACTCTACTATGGTTGCCAGCTTTGTATCTCTAGTAGCCCAACATAGATTCTGTATAAAAACTGTTCTTAGGATGTAAAATTATAATTAATTCTCCAAAGTATGGAGTAGTTTCCTGTCTGATATACTGTTGTGTTGCGGGAAATATTTAAAAAGGTCAACCCAACCCGCCATCTCTCCTGTCCCACTGGTTCGGTTCATGTTCCCGCTCTAGTATCGATATTGGCAGGCCTCAACACTATGTCCTGGAGGGGTCCTGCTCAGCTTGTTCTCACAGCTGAGCTACCCTCTCCCATCTAGCGAGTTCATCTTACTTCTACACAACACCACACACCACATGATCAGCCATCTCAGCACCTAATTACCTGGTAGAAACATGACTCTTAAAGCTTAATTATCCAATCAGATTTATATAACAATAAAATCACAATTTACAAGATGCCAATACAATAATTAGAGCCAATTGATAAAGATAAAGTTTTGACCCAATTATTCTAACCTTGTGAAAATCTTAGCTACTGTGTTTTTTAAAACCACATAGCAACAGAATCATCTTTCTGTTCATCTGCCTCCATGTTGGCTTTTCCCCTTCTCCCCTCCTGGTACCTCTCTATCTCTCTCTGTCCCCCTAACTGCTAGCTCTGCTCCCCTTTTCCTGTTCAATCACAGGCCTGCCACTGCCCCAATGTGACTGGACAGAGAAAATCCTACAACACTGTTGGATTGATGCAGATATGATATAAAGAAATACCCATAAATAGAAAATTAAACAAAAAATCATCAGATTATACTGGAGTTTACCACTATAATGAACTTTACCACACCAAGTCAGTATTGACAAAAGTTCATTAAGTGTATCTTTGTTGAAAGACAACTAGATGGATTTTAGAGTTAACCATTTATTGCAAGGAAATTGTAGAAGGTAAAAGAATTACATCATGTAAGGAAATGAGTAACACAAAAGTCGAAGTGAAAATTCTAAGTCATCAAAACAGGGAAAAGATAAATAAACCTAAATGTAATTTACCCACGTTGCAAACGACAATTTATTCATACTTCCGGTATTTATATCTGAAAATGTAATTAGTTATTTTATTAAATATCTAATTATGAAATATCTTTTGTGCAACTCAGTTCCACTTAGACCATTACTATTTCAACTGATCAGAGATTGTTATATATATGAGAGTCATATATCCACTACTTCATGCAATATAACATTAACAAAATCTATCATTAGAACATAATTGCTTTTTGCATGCCTCAGAATTATGCTTATGTAACAGCTCAGTTAGTTTCTTTTCCTGTTGCTGTGATGAAACACCCTGACATAAACAGCTTCAATGGAGAAGGTGTTATTTGGCTCACATTTCCAGGTTACAGTCCATTGTTGTGACGTCAAGGTAATAGGGTCTTGAGACACTAGTCTCATTGCAAGTAAAGTCAGGAGCAGACAGCAGCTAGAGGATTAGTGCCTTCCTGTCAGTGTTCAACTTGTTTAGCTTCCTCTTTCCTATAGAGTGATACCAACCACAAAGGGAAGGGTGCTTACTTCAGTTAAAGTGTGGGATGTCATAATTGTAATAATTTCTATCAGAGATTTTCTGAGTGATTCTAGATCATGTCTCATAGATAAATAAAATTAACTATCATAACAGGCTTATAGTTAGGGTTAGGGCTAAGTGCATTTGAATTATTCTTTTAGAATCCAAAAGTCATTTACATGTTCCTTATCTTGTGCCAGCCTGTATGGACTGTTAAATTCAGAGCTGAGATAATAAAAGGGGCATTTTATTAGTCAGCATTCACTAGAGGAACAGACTTTATAGAATGAATGAATCTATCTATCTATCTATCATCTATCTATTATCTATCTCTCTATATAATCTCTCTATAATTTATCTATATATTTAGTTATCTGCCATATATCTGTGTGTCTATGTTTTCATCTATCTATCAATCTATCTATCTATAAAATATACCTGTCTTCCATTTATGTATCTATTTACTTGTCTCCGCTCATCTATCTATCTATCTATCCATCTATCTGGTAAGTAGGTAAATGATGAATAGATAGATAGATAGATAGATAGATAGATAGATAGATAGATAGATAGATAGATAGATAGAAGATACATGGGGATAGGTAGTTATAGATAGATAGATAGATAGATAGATAGATAGATAGATAGATAGATAGATAGGGTATGCAGGTTGGAGTGGAGCTGTGATTTTCACAGCTTCTGCTTCTTCTCTCTCAGGGAGCTCACATCTGTTCAGGATTCTGCTGTACACCAGAAGGATGAAGCAGAATCCTGAACAGATAGGGTCTACAAGATCCCAGTCCATTTGGGAGTGAGTTTCTGGAGAAAGCATCTCTGAAAATCTCACTGTTTGAAGATCTTAGCTCATGGACATACCTCTCATTTGTATGGAGAGGCATTCCAGGAATCCCAGTTACTTGATGGGTGGGTTGTTATTGATAAAGACAAAGTTGAACTTGTAGATTTGCCAAGGGTTAAGTGACCTTCCTCAGGTAGAGGGTGACCAGACACATTCAGAGAAGGGAAAGCCCTGCTGGTAAAGGGAGTCCTTGGTATACTGAGACCTTAATTACCAGAGTTTCCAGAGAGTGGGGGGGGGGAATGAGAGAGGATAGATAGATAGATAGATAGATAGATAGATAGATAGATAGATAGATAGATAGATAGATAGACTATAGACAGGCAGACAAAAAGCAAAACTGGCTGTCTACCAAAGGAAGATTCATGCATCCAGTAGTTCATTCACGAGGCTGGGTGTCTTAGCATAGAAATCCTAAATAAGTAGTTTCTAAAACCAGTGATGGAATAGAATTGTCAGAGGGAGATAAAGCAACCAGGCAGAGAGCAAGTTTTCCTCTCCCAAGTCCTTTATATATAGGCTGCCAGCAGAAGGTGTTTCTCAGACTAAAGGTGGATGTCCCACTCCAAATGATATAAATTAAAAGTGTCTTCCCCACTACAAATTACTTAATTAAGGAAAAGTAACCCTTCACAGATGTACTCAGCCACAAGAATTTTAGTTAATTCGAGATGAAGTTGATATCCAAGAATAGCCATCACAGATATCTTTTCTTTTTCTTTTCTGATCTTAGATAAATGGCTTGTGAACGCCCTCATTCAGTAGTGTTATATTTTGGCAAAAGGTTTCTGGATTCTACTGAAGAAAGCCTCTGGCTTTTCTCCTTCATTCCATTAAGCATCTAATCAGTAGGCAATAAAAGCGTAGCATGCTTTCCCAAACACCTTAGCACTGCTTTCTTCTCATTCATTTCCAGCTGGATTTTATTTGATGATATTTGTCAGGGATTCCCCACTGCAGGCGGATGCCTGTAACTCTTAATTCTCATGACATGTAGCTTCATAAGAAAAGTGCTAATTTTTCCTTGCTCTTTTTCTAAATAATCTGATTTTCTCTATCTTTTGTAGGCCTGAAAGACATATATATATATATATATATATATATATATATATATATATATATATATATATGCTGAATATGCAAGAATCTGGCACATTCCAATTGCGTCCCTTTATAGCAATTTTCTTACCCTCAAATATCAAGACTGGCCACAACTGTGTAACATCTGAGGCATTTGAGAAAAAATGGAAGTCATGACATTCAGGGCCAATGATATGAACATCTACAAGGGAGTAATATAATGCAAGTGGTCCACCTGTCAAGATATTACAAGTCTAGCATTCTGGCTCAGTTGGAGCAATAAAAGCTGGTGATCAGGTAAGAACTCAATTATGAAAACAAAATTTCCAGATAGAGTTCTGTTATTAATAAAATGTACTCACCAGACTCCTTAAGATAACATGCTTTTTTAGAATTCTGTCACTTCTTGGAAGCAGATTAGCCTCTAATTTGAAACACATTAGTACTCAAAATAATTCATGGAAATAAAACACTGAGAAAATGGATGAATTTGTTCTTCTATTTCTAGAACTTACTGGCTGACATGATTAGGTTCAATGTATTAACATGTTCCCACTAATAGAGAATATTCTATGTGTTCTCAAAGTTAAGGGATCAGTTGTGGGGAGGAGAGAAGGGGAGAAAGAACTGGAATTGCTGGGGGAACCAGGACATGTATGGGATGAGCTAGAAACCCAGGACAATGGAAACTCCTAGGAATCTATGAAGGTGACTCTAGCTAAGATTCCTATCATTGGAGAATATGGAGCCTGAAATAGGCATCTCTTTTAAATAGATAGGACTTCCAGTGGAGGGACTGTGACACCAACCCAGACACAAAACCTTAGACCCACAATTTCTTCCTCCAACAAGATGTACTCTGGCAAATATTGAGTAGAAACTCAAGGAATAGCCAACTAACCACTGCCTCAAGTGGAGGACCACGCCATGAGAGGAAGTTCTGACACTATTAATGATATTCTTTAATACTTTCAAAGAGGTGCCTAGCACAAATATCATCTGAGAGGCTTCACCCAGCCACTGATGAAAACAGATGCAGAGATCCACAGCCAAATACTGGGCAGAACTTAGGGAATTCTACAGAAGTGTGGGATGAAGGATTGATGGAGCCAGACAGGTCAAGAACATCACAAGAAAACCTACAGAATCAACAAACCTGAACCCATAGGGTCTACAGAGACTGAACCATAAACCAGAGAGCATATGTAGGACAGATCTAGGCTTTTGGTGCCTATGTAACATTCATACAACTCCCTCTTCATGTAGGACTCCTAACAGCAGAAGTAGAGGCTGTATCTGACTCTCTTGCCTCCCTTTGAATTTATTTCCCCTCACTGAACTGCCTTGCCGAGCCACCACAATAGGAGAATATGTGTGCCTAGTCTACTGAGAGTTGATATGCCAAGGCAGATTGATATCCATGGGAGCCCTGCTATTTTGTGAACTTTTCTTACAAGATAAAGAGAATATCAGGGACATGGGGAAAGAGGAATGAACTGTGAAAAGAAGGAGGGGAAGCTCTGATTGGCATGTAATATAAATTAATTAATTTTTAAAAAGAAAGAAAAATAAATGGACCTGGAGAATGAAATCCTCTGGGGGAAGGAGAAAATTAGTTACATAAATGCATACACTATAAACATAGAGACATCAGAGAACTAGGAAAAGGATCAGGTAGCAAAGCAGACACTGTCATGGAAAACAAAGAAGATTAAAGACTGTGTCTTTGACTACTTGTTTCTGTGATTATTAGAAAAGACAATTATTATGTGTGAAGAGGGAACTACAATGGAAACTCTGAGGAGGTCTGCTGATTCTGGGGTGAGGAGAAGTCTGGCTGCTGATTCCTGGGTAAGGAGAAGTCTGGCTGACCTAGTTTATTCTGGTGCTGTGATCTAGTATCCTTACAGAAAAAAACTTATGAAAGCTCATTTAGCTCACAATTTTAGGTCATAGTCTACTGTAGCTGGAAGGAACTTAGAGCAGCTAGCCATGTCACATTTTCAAGAGCAGAGGAAGAATGCATACATACTACACAGTTAAATTTATCCACTTCTACACACTACAGGATCCAAATCCAGGGCAAAGTTCAACCCACAGTGACTTACTGAGATATTCTCCCACAGACATATGCACAGACCAACTTCATCTAGACAATCTCTCATAGAATGTCATGTGATATATATATCAACTGAATATAGCTTGTGTTTATTTGACAGTTAAACTGACCACCATATTTTTTGGGGGAGAGGGGAGAACCTGTACATGCTAATAACCTGTATCCATGATATATACTTAGTGCAGTTCTGGCACACTAAAAGTATTTCAAATCCCAAGGCTTCCTTATTTAGGTATAAGTGTTATTTTTTTTTATTCTGTTTGCAGCAATTTGTTTATTCTTCACCTGTTTTTGAATTTTTGAATCATATGTGCAAGGCAAAACATTCATGGAAGGTGTCTGTGAGTTCATGTTGCTCTTTTTCAAAATCCATGTGTATCAAATTCTTGAGCTTCTCTTATTCTTTGTCCACAATAACTCTCAACTATGATCCAGAAAACCAGTCCAAATAGAAGTACACGACAGTACAAGGTTTTACCTCGTTTGGTGACCTCCTCTCACAGTGTCCTTTGACGGTATGTTTTAAAAGAATTTGAGACTTAGAGAACTTACCCTAGGCCAGTCATTTGTAATGAGGGACAATTTCCGTTTATAGACCCTAGTCTATGAATTATCTACCATGTTGTGGCTTTCCTACTCTGTCTAACTTTTTTTGTTTTTTGTTTTTTTGTTGTTGTTGTTGTTGTTTTTTGTTTTTTGTTTTTCTGAGACAGGGTTTCTCTGTATAGCCCTGGCTGTCCTGGAACTCACTTTGTAGACCAGGCTGGCCTCGAACTCAGAAATCNGCCTGCCTCTGCCTCCCGAGTGCTGGGATTAAAGGTGTGTGCCACCATGCCTGGCTCTCCATTTAACTTTTTCTCTTCCCCCTTTGCCTCCTGCTGCAATTTGTCTACTGAGCATTTGTCAGCTTCTTAGTGAATTAGCTTATTAAGTTGTTCCCACATTGTGGCTTTTAACTCCTTCAGTGCCTATCAAATCTGAGCCTTCAAAGCCCAAATTCTAGAAATCTTTATTCTGTTCCAGTATACCTTTTCTTCCCCCACCCCCATCTCTAGAGCATTTACCCCCTTGTGTACTATTTAAAAGCATCAGGTGCCTTCCTGTGAGTGACGCAAATCATATACTTTGAATTTAATTATCTTTCTTAGAAGAATAATGATATTTCTATCAAGGAAGATTAGCAGACAAAAAAATGTATCCATCTTTGATACAGTTCCTCCTCTACGGACTGCATTGCATTATATTACAATATATCCCTTTAACACTCATATATATATATATATATATATATATATATATATATATATATATTTATATTTAAGACCACATTGATATATACTTATTTGTGCCTTGAATGTTTTTCTGCACGTATGTGTGAATACCATGCACATCTCATAACCACAGAGGCCAAAAGAGTTCATTGGATTTCCTGAAATTGAAATTACATTTGTGAACCACCATGTGAGTGCTAGAAACCAAATACATGTCTTCTTCAAGAACGATTAATGCACTTCAATGCTCGGCCATGTATCAATAGAGAGGTGTTAAACCATAAAGGAGAACTTATTACTATTACTCTGCTAAGGGTAAGATTATTAAACTGACTTGTAATGACTTATCATTATACTCATATATTAATGCATCTATCAACCCTTATTAGAGAAGCATTTACTCGCAGTAGATGGTGATTAACATAAAAATATACAACTGACCAAGGCGCAGACTTAGGAGAGTGCAGTGTTAAATGGAACATACACACCACACAGCTTCTTCCAAAGATGTAAGGATCATTATAGATGAAGTTGTTCTTATCTGATACAGAACCCTAAATGGGCTACAGGAGAAATAAAAAGATACATAAAATTTCATCAATATGCTAAGGGAATATTTTCATAATAAATTAGTAAAGTGATATCTCTTACAAGTAATGCTTTTTGGTGGCTTCTGAACTCTTTCCTTCATGTAGTTAACTTTTATAAATTAATTGGGGTCATTGTTCACTTCTTTTTCTTAGAGGTCTAGGGTAAATAAAGCATGAAATGAACAAAATAAAGCAGGCATGCTGATGCATGCCTGTAATCCCAGCACTCTGAGGTAGAGACAGTATCATAGAAGATTTAATAAAGCCTACGGAGTGAAATCGTGTCTCAAATAGGAAAGCAAATAAAAAAAAAAGTGTAGTTAATGGGAGTCAATTTTAGATCATACAGAAAACATTGATTTATGCTCTGAATTGCGTCTTGATATTTTAGCTGATTTTAGTTTGTCTACATGTCCTTTCTTAGTCTGTGAATGATTTTGTTTTATGCGTTAGACTACCTACATCCTCAATGGGATTTAAAGTTCTATGTTGCACAGTAATCAAGGAAATATGAACAGAAATCATATTTGTCAATTTTCATGTGAAGCCATGTGTTTCATTTATCACAGTGTGCCACAGAGGGAACACAAATCAACTAACACCACATGCCTTTGAAGGATGGAAGTCAAACTGCCTTGCTATTACTAGAAAACAGGTTCAGATTTTAATTACTAAGAGAGAGTTTTTAGATAAACAATAGTTTTCTATAAATACCTTCAGCTAAAATAAGTTGAAGTAGCACATGATGGAATTGTCATCTGCTGTCATTTGTATGAGAACAATCCCCACAGGATCATATGTTCTAATGCTTGGCTACAAGTTAGCAGAACTGTTTTGGGAGTATTGGGAGGTGTGGCCATGTTGGAGAGGGTGTGTCATTAGAGGTGGAATTTGTGCTTTTAAAAGCCCATGAGACAGTGTTGCTGTCTGATTGCTGCCTGTAAATTAGGATACAAAGGTCTCATCCCCTGCTCCAGCACCATGCCTGTCTTCTTCCTGTCATGATGGTCATGAACTCTTCTACCCTCTGGAGCTATGAACCCCAATTATATGCTTTTCTTTATAAGTTGCATTTTCATGCAAATGACTCTTCACAGAAATAGAACAGTAGCTACAAAAACAGCTACATTGAAGTTGCTAGGTAGATTACATAAATAATGCCATTTCTGTGAATGTTGTTTTGCTTTGTCTATCTTTAATCTGACTGAAGGTATTTCAGATACTTCTTCATATTTAAGAGGTTAAGTTGACAGTGTTGCTAAATGAGATATTTTCATAATCAGAGGAAAAGGTTATTTTTTTCAAAAGCTTCAAGGAAAGTATTACATAGGAATTGCTTAATGTTTGCACAAACATAGTGTCATAAAATGGCATAGCATATTCTTATTGTTGCGGCTAGATATCAAGAAATGAATTTTTAGCCATAAAAGAGTTTTAGTTATTTTTCCTAAATTCTATTCTAAGAATTAATAACAAAGAGTCAAAAGAACCTCTGCTTTCTGAACCTAAAATCACAAACTGCACTGTTCTAGATTTGACTAAATTTTCAGTTTCTCTTGTTAATTTCCTAAGTCCGTCACTTTTTGACTGACTCAGTCTTGGGTCATTATTTCCAAAAATGTACTTGAAACATTTTCTTTCATCCCCATCAAATGCCTCTTCCTTGTTACCTAGTGTTTTTCCTGAGTGATCTGATTCCAGCAGCATTTAAAACCTCTGTTAACTTTCTAGCTAATCCCACTTCAGGGGTGAATAAAACCTTCTGTTTGTAGTATTTGTGATGTGAGATTTGACTTTAGATGCCTCTTCAGACTAGAAATTCTGAATTGAATCTACTTTACACAGAGTAGGCTGTAGCAAAATTGTCATTATCTGAACATTTTTCTTCTTTAAATGACAGTTTGTCTGAAATGGTAGCTCACTTTTGAACTGTGAAGCATTTAAACCAACTTAGTAACAATTTCTCATTGTTAAACAAGTGTCTACACTACAGGGTTATGATACAACATAAAATTATAGTAGAATTTCATTAATGTTTATATAATGGAAATAATAATTCTTCAAAAATAAAAGTAATTTAATCATTAAAAACAAATAAAACATTTTAGCGGTTATATAACAAAACTTAATTTTATATTGTTAAAAATATTACTTAGGATGCAGATAACCAATTTCTTTTGTGATTGGATTTAAGTTCCACTCCACTGGGGCAATTATATATCTATTGCTGTAAATCTGACCAACATTTGTCCTCTGACCTTCATAGACATGGTGCAATAACTGCATATACATGGATAACAATACACGATACAATAATAATAATAATTAATAATAATAGTAATAACAATAATTTAAACAAATTGATAATTAAGTAGTTGCAGTTATATCAGATTGTACACCATAATGTTTTAAGTCTGGCCTAAATTGTGAGTTGGATACCACAGTCCAATAAATAAATAAATAAATAAACCTCATTTTATGTTAAATTTTTATATTGATTCAAAAATTTATTTGGAAATATAAAAGCTAGCAAGTTATCAGTTTATATGGCTGAATAATATAATAAAATATTTCAAAAAAGTGTAGGTAGTGTTTACACATTTGATATAGAATGGTTATCTATGACAGAAATAATAAGTTTATTCAAAACAAAACATAAATGTTTATACATGCATAACTCTAAATATGACAGATCAACCCTTCCTCAAACATAGCACTGTTTTCCTATAATCCACAAAAGTTTCTTTTATTTTTATGTTATGTACTTTTTCAAGTCTCCACTGACTTGCAAGAAATAAAAGGCAAATGAGTCTTCTTGCTGAATAGACATAATACTGCATTTCAGAATAAATATCATAAAACAAAAGTAATAAAATTACTGGAATCATTGCTATTAAAATGAAGCAATATAAACTATGAATGTCTATTCTATTTTTCCCAAAAGTAATGATTATATTTACATGGAGTTAAGTAAACCCAAACTGTTTTTCTTGCAAAACTGAAATTACATGTGCATATGAAGTCATGTACATATGTATATCTATGTATGTAAATATATATACTTATATAGATACTTGCTTATGTAGATATGGTCTATTTAATTACAAATTGAACTCTGGAAGCATTTTATGATAGAATTTTATCTACCATATGATAGGTTTTATCAGTCGGCTGAAAATAAATAACCTAAACTTTTACAATAGCTGTCACTGGAAAGCTAAACAAAGTCACCATTCATCTGGCTCATACACACTGTGCCCTTTAGCAGATGTGCTTTTGAATGAATTTATTGGCCTTATGAATAAAGATTAGCTCTCCTCTGTTCAACTCTGTTGGGAAGAACATTATTCTACTGTATAAATGGACATCATATTCAACTAAGTGAATTATTTTAAAAGGAAAATATTCTTTCAGCTAAGCTTTCAGAATTTAAGGTGGTATTGGTTTTCAAGGCAAATTTAATTTAATAGATATCACCACAAACATTTAAAACTATTCATACAAAGGAAGTCTAGTATAGCCTACCTCATAAATATATAATAATTAAGTTCAATTTTAAAATAAAAGTTCAAAGAATGCTATAACTACAGTTATAACTGTATTGTACAATTATGAATTTAATTTAATTTATTAGTAGTAAAAAGGATATCTATTTGCATTTCCTACTGTTTGGATTTACTTTTAATTTCCAGTGTCCATACATTCTGTATACTGACATATAGAAACACATATGACAGATGAAAACTTATTAATAGTTCTTCAAATTCCAAACCAAATATTATAAAAGTGTGTGAGTGCTAAGAATAGGCCACTCTTACATTTTAGATTTCAGAAGACAGAATGGTAGGTAATCTTTAACTTTCAGTGGAGAGTCAGTGAATTTTTTGAACACACATATTATCATATGTAATGTCAAAATATTAAATTATAATAGCTTTATATTTTTATTGTTAGTAAAGTACAGTTAATCCGAGAGCATGCAACTGTCAACACAGGCATTGGTCTGATATCTTACGGTGCTTTCCTGTCTGCTCAGTGTCCTACAGAAGGCCTAAGAAGGCCTAGGCAAAAACTGGAACAGAGAATGCAGTAACTATTCCTCCATCTTAATTTATTTTGAAAGTCATATAAAAACCCTATGTTAAATCTGTCTACAATGTTGGAGGTGATAACACAGACATGCAATCCCTGTACTTTGAATACCAAAGGGGTAAATATAAGACTTCTGTTCCTGCTTCAGATACATAGCAAGTTTTATATCAGCATGAGACACATGTGATTCTTATAAACAAACAAAACACAATTGAAATAAAATAAAATAATAATACATAAAATAAGCATCCTCCCCCCCATTTTTTTCTCCCTCTACTCTTGAATTGCTTAGTCCTCAGGAAGCTTGGAGAATTTTCAACTCTATTTTATGGTGTTCATCCCATGGTACAGTAAAGGAACAATATAGATGAGGATATACAGCTAATGATTACACTTGCTTAGAATGTGATTTACAGAATTAGATTTACTTCAAATATTTCTATAAACTCATAGCCATAAAAGTTTGATATTAAGTTTAAGATTGATGTCTATAGTTTTTGTTTTTACTAGGAAATACTATACTACATGTCACTGAAAATGAGGCAAGTTTAAGAAGATACAGCATAGTGAGGAGTTGCTCTGGCTTCGGTTACAGGAGTTCTTCATATATAGGTAGAATGCAGAGAGAAAGAGAGAAACTGGGAGCTTATCAGTTTCTTGTTTGCTTGCTTGTTTTGTTGTTATTATTTTTTCCTTCTCCCTTCTTTAGACTTGGATCCTCAACCTACATTCAAGGAAGTTAATACCTCCTCAGTTATTCTTTTCTGAATTAAAGCTATAGGCACACACACAAAAGTATGCCTCACTAATGCTTTTCGTATTTCTTGTTGTTGTTGTTGTATTTTATTATTTTAATTCCAATTACAACTTCTGTTTTCTCCTCCTCTCAACCCCCCCTGCCCACGACTCCTCTCCTGTAGACTTCTCTGTTACCTCTGCAGAATAAAATAAAATAAAATAAAAACAAAAAGCAAAAACAAACAGCAAACAAACAAATACACAAACAAAAAGCAGGCTTCTTCAAACCTATCAGGACAAAACAAGGTACAATATTTTCAGGTCTCAATATGAGGGCTTTTTCCTTTAATATATCTAATTCAGTTGAACTGACAAAGTGAATTAACCAATACAGGATCCAAATAGGAAATGTACTCATGTATCATTAAGCATAGTCTATGAATAAGATTTACCATCAAGTTCTATACCTAGAAGCTAGAAAGAGTTAAGGGAGAAGGAGAAAAAGGAGGAGAAGAAGAACGAGGAAGGAGAAGGGATCTCTCCCAGTTTCAATTACTGGTGATTAATGTAGGCACCTAAAATAAAAAGAACTTTACTCCTCAACAGTACATAACACTCTTATAATATGATTCAGTGGAGAAGAGTCAGTCTCATAGTCTGATCTAAAATGCATGACCAGGAAAGTGATGTGAAATGAAAGAGGACACTGCTGACCTGGCAAATACTCCTATCTGTCCATAGCAGCATGCCTGCAGTCACAAAGAATATGCCTGGTTTCTTATCAGTAGATAAGCTTGTGAGAAAATCAGCAGGTTAGGGAAACTACACATCTCAGCAGCTGCTAGAAGACAACTGGAGACCTAGAAGAGAGAAAGCTATGATGCTGAAACTAAAGTTCAAGAACATTGACAGCATACTCCTCTCTACAAACATAACAGTTGATCAGAACAGTATTAGAGATTGGTACATTTCATGGCATGGGTTTCCAGTTGACCATTCCCTCAGTCTCTGCTCCCTCCCCTAGGCCTGCATTACTTGTAGACAGGATCAATTTTGGGTTGAAACTTTTGTGGGTGGGTTCGTGTCTCTATCACTCCACTTGGGTTCCTGACTGGCTACAGGAGGTGGCCACTTCAGGTTCTATATTCCCAATGTAGTGAGTCACAGTTTAGTCATCCCCACTGACTCTTGGGCTCGTCCCTTTGCCCAGGTCTCTGTCTCATCCCAGAGATGCCCGGCCCACATCCTCATCCTTGCTAGTTGGAGATTTACATTCATTTTCATGGCCTTCTAGCCATATCTCCTATCCTTCCCTATGCACCCAGCAGCTGACTCAGACAGATACAGATACCCACAGCCAAACAGTGGATTGAGCTTAGGGATTTTTATGGAATAACAGGAGAAAGTAATTCAGTCCAAAGAGGATAGGAACCTCAAAAGAAGTCTAACAGAGTCAACTATCATAGACCCTTGAGGTTCCCAGATCTGAACCACCAACCAAACACATATATGGGCTAGACCTAGGCCTTCCTGCTCATATGTAACAGATGTTCTGCTTGACCTTCATGTGGGTTCTGAACTACTGGAACAGGAGCTATCCCAAAAGCTATGGCCTGCCATATTATCTTAGAGAATTCTGTGAAAGATGGAAGATGCTTATTACATTGTACATACTCATCTTCTTCAACCAGAGGACATAAAGGCTGAAAAAATCAAGATAAATTCAATTATGAGGATGGCAGAAGACAGGAGCCTAGCTTGGCTGTCCTCTGAGAGACTCTACCAGCATATGAGACATATGCAGATACATATTGATGGCTAACCATTGGACTGTGGTCGGGAACCCCTATAGAAGGATTAGAGGAAGGATTGAAGGAGCTAAAGGGTATGAAAACCCCCAAAGGAAGACCAACAGTAGCAACTAACTCAGACCCCTAAGAGCTTACAGAGACTAAGCCACCAACCACAGAGCATATGTGGTACATATGTAGCAGAGGACTGACTTGTCTGGCCTCAGTAAGAGAGGATGTGCCTAATCCTGTAGAGACTTGATGCCCCAGAGAAGAGGATTGCAGGGGAGGGGTAGAGGTGGGGATGGGTGAATAGGTGATGGTCAGATGAAGGAGCATTCTCTAAGAGGCAAAGTGGAGGGGGATGGGATTAAGAACTGTTGAAGGGGGTCCAAGAAGCAGGGCCAACATTTGGAATGTAAATTTAAAAATTTTAAAAAGAAAAGAAGGATGACAGGTTTGGTAAAGGATCAGCAACAGAAAGTTGACAGGGTCTTCAGAGAAAAGGAGAAAGATGAACATGTGCAAGAAGGCATGCCCAGGCTTTTAGTGGTACTCAGACAAGTAAATATAAAATTTACACTTAGCCAAAATTCTGGAAAATTTATTCACAACTTCCGGAGTATGGGGTTCCTGGAGATAATAAGTGCAAGGAGATAAGTATTCCTCTAATCATCTTACCATAGCTTTAGGTGAATAGTTTTTCTGCATGCATATCTCCTGGCTACATTGTTGGTATGTTCATTTGGATTAACTCTTTTTTGTTTGTTTGTTTGTTTTTTGAAACAGATTAACTCTTAAGCAAAGAGACAACAGTATGAAGTGTTCTAATCTTTGATGCTGATCAGAATGTCCTATCCTTAACCAAGACCAGTACTAGAATCCATTCTTTGACCAGAAAGTAGTTTTCCTGTGATGGACATCGAAAAGTTCTTATTACTGTTAAATTTCCACTCCATTATCTACAACTGCACTTTACATAATAGAGAGATAAGAAATCTTTGTCTGAAAACATGGCTCAGAATTTAAGAGTACTTGACCCACTCTTCCTCTTCCAGAAGTCCTGAGTTCAATTCCCAGCAACCTCATGGTGACTCACGACCATCTTTAATGGAATCTGATGCCCTCTTCTGGTGTACATAAAGACTGGTATACATAAAATATGTAAATAAGTATATCTTAAAAAATATACTAAGTACAGTCTTGGTTTTCTAGGTGATGTATCACTTAGATAAAGAGTATAATTTTTCTACTTTGAAAATGTTACCCAATAAAATTTGTATTGGTATATGACTGCTGTATTCAATGTGAGGAGAGGCTCTTGGTCTTGCAAAGATTATATGCCCCAGTACAGAGAAACGCCAGGGCCAGTAAGTGGGAGTTGGTGGGTTGGGGAGCAGGGCAGGGGGGAGGAGGGTATAGGGGAATTTTGGGATAGCATTTGAAATGTAAATGAAGAAAATATCTAATAAAAAAAGAAAAAAGAAGAAAATATGCAATTTGAATTATTACCAATACAAGGACTAGCAAATGGTATGTTTTCAACCAAAAAGATTCCTAACAGTCTTAAAGCACTAGAACATTCTTTGTTCTATAGGCCCACAGAACTTAATTTGTTTGAGAGTCTGATTTTTAGTACTCTACATTTGTTGACATCAAATTTCTTTTGTCACGTATCACCATACTTAAGAGGCAAGCTTTTTTCTCACTTTAGTTCTAAAATATTTACATTTATTTCATTTTTAATTTCAGTTTTTAAAACTTGCTTTCTCCATTATTAGTTCTATTTGAGAAAAGAGATCTTTACCTGATTCTCAAATCTTTCAAAGGAATAACTATTTTAAGATTTACAAGGTCTTAAAAAATTAAATTAAAATACAGTTTTATTGAAATAAAACAAAACAGGCAAACTTAAAGCACATTGCAATATACTAGTGCCATTTAAGGGTCAATATTAATTAACATTTTTTTTCTAGTCTATACACAGAAAAATAACGAATGAAAATATAACATATTTAGTTTGAGTAATTTCATCAAAATACTAAAAATAATAGGAATGATATAATTTTTAAAAATGTATTGCAATGAAGAATGCATTTACTTATTTGTTTGTTTGTTTGTTTGTCAGTATAGGGAATTAATACAATAATGAAGAATGTTTTAAGGTTGTTAGTTTGTTTGTTTGTTTTTCAAGGCAGGGTTTCTCTGTGTAGCCCTGGCTCTATACTGGAACTGACTCTGTAGACCAGGCTGGCCTCGAACTCAGAAATCTGCCTGCCTTGGCCTCCAGAGTGCTGTGATTAAAGGCACACACCACCACTGCCCGGTCCTGTTTTAAGGTTTTATGGTTCATAAGTATTAAATATTAAAATTTAAATTTGGCATCAATGTTCTCAAGACTAACAGAATATATCACCACATGTAGGTAAAAGTTAAGCAAGACTATCAGCAAATAGTTATACTCATGTACGTGTAATTAGAATTGAAATATATAAGTTTGTTAGTTTGGGCCAGTTCAGTTCTACTGTGTTTGATTTAACTGATTTTATTTTATTTTAATATTATTTTTTCGATGCCCGCTTGTTTTCTAAGAGAACACAGAAAGGTTATGACGTGAATGGGAAGGAAGGTGGGGTGAAAACTTGGAGGAGTTGAGGAGTAAAAAACAAAATCAGAATATATTGCATAAAAATCCCTATTAAAAGCCAAATGTTTCTAATATTGAAGTTAAGACTCTTGTGTAGATGTATTAAGGCCTCATGTTGTCAGATGACCAACATCAATGGGGTGGGAAATCATTATGAAACACTGAATAAACAGAACAGGGCTGAGTATTAGAGCATGTGTTGGTGATAAAGCCTTTTCTCAATGGTTAGATAAACCATAGCTCTGTCTTATATAAATGTCTGGATCATTCAAATGTGTCCCCACAGTTGCTGTAGATGGAAACGATGGTTCTTCCTGGTATTCAGTGTAGAAAGGAAGAGGTAGGGGGGGTTATAGATTCCCATGTGGTCCATATTTCCCAGTGGATACTAGAATACATGCCTTTTGAGTATTCCTCGATGTTTTTCTTTGTGTTTTTCAGTTTTGGATTCTCTCCTCAAGCATCCTCTGTGACTTTCATCTACTCTCATTTTGGTGAAGGTATAGAATGTCTCTTTGCTGTATGTTTATACCATGAGATCTCAGGATAGTTAATGTGCCTGAGAAGTATCTCCAACTAAAGGGGCATGGAACAGATGAATGTCCAGGCTGCTCTTTCCTCAAGTGGAGAAATTTTAGAATTATTCATAGTTCTTCAGAGATTTCTAAAAGGAATTCAACGTAGCAGTCCACAGTGGGTATGAGTTCTTCACCAGACTGTGACTGATTTTACTGTGTTAGTTTCTTGTTTTCCACATACTTATCTCTGTTTTTAGGCTTTATCTGCAAAAGAGACCCTTTCTAGTTGCATCATCTGCTTTGGTTTCTTTATTATAAAATTAATTATCAATCAATCCAAGTTCACAGGCTCAGGTTCTTGGTAAACAGGGATCACGGGGCCGGTCACACCCGCTTCCTACAGTGTTTTAATAACTTTCTTAATGAGTTATAAGATATTATAATATGAACTTGTCACAAAAATCACTGTCTTTGGATATATGATTTTATGAGGCCAGTTTTCACCATCCCTTTGAATGTCTCAGTTTTCATTGAAGTGCTCTGTTAGGTAAAATGAATTAACTCCTCTGCTGTTTCTTTCCCCAATCAGCAATGCCCTGACAGATGGTATAGAATCATTCTCTAAATATGCAACAGGAAATTGTAAGAGGTAATTTTTAAGGAGTTTTGCCTCCTTTTATCTGGAAGAGAATATAGAGACTATGAAAGTATTGGAGATAGTCATTGAAATTTTAATCATTTTCTTTGATTCATATTCAATAAATAAGACTAAATCATAAATGTTATAATTTTGTATTTTGAATATATAAAATTTATAAATCTTTACATGCTTTGTTCTGCTTCCTTAATTTCTTATGAATGTCTTTCTTTTTAGCACAGACTTCACATTGTTGTAATTAAGGTAACTAAATATTTGCTTTATATAAATAAGTATTCTAATCTCATAGTAATTAGTCTGTACAAGGCATTTGATATTTCTATTAAAATACTTTTCAATTTCCCATTTCTTCTGCCTTATCAGTGCTCTTTATATAATTAGAATCACCAGCATAAAAACAGAGCTTTAATTCACTAATCATTTGGAAAAAGCAAATTAAAACCAAATTCAGATCATATGACAACATAAGGAAGAAACATATCAAATAATTAAGAAGTAAGAAATGTGTAAAAATTAAAATGGCTGTACATTAATTGTTTTAAACTAGTCATATAGGTAATGTGGTATATGATGTTTAAAACTCTAAAAAAAAAGAGCTGTCTTGGTCATGGTGACTCTTTAGACAACAGAACAGTAACTACAATGATGTATTGGCCATGGTGACTCTTTAGACAACAGAACAGTAACTACAATGATTGAAAATCTGTGTTTTAGTTCTATAAGAGAAAAACACTGAATGGTACGCTGTATACTACAAAACATATTACTAAAATTAAGATTTCAAACAACGTGGCATACACCAAATCATAAAAATTAAATGCCACAAGTTTTTGAATATGAGTAAAGCAATAACATGGACATATCTACATCACAACTCTGGAGGTCATGGATGTATTATACTGTATTGCATAATGTCAATCATTTATTAGATTTAACTTATTAAAATATTCTAGTGAGAAATCATTTTCAAGGATTGGAGTTGCAAAGAATAGAAAACAGTGTCCTTATTTCTGCTGCTCTTTTAATGGGAGATTTGTTAATTCTAATGTCAAAAAAATTCTACAGAAAGATAATGTAAGAAGAAAAGGGCTAAATCAGTTATGTCTTGCACTAACTATACTGTGAATATCTTTTCCTGACAACATCTTTTCAGGAACAAACTTTTTCTCAGGCTTTGTGACAAGATAATAACAGTCCTTGGGGTTATTTAAAATGTTGTGGTCAATCTGCTATCCAACTATTTGTTCTCAATGGACTTAAGGCAATCGGTCTTCTAGAAAGCAAGACAACCAATCTAACTCTAATGTGTACTTCCTGTATAATTAGGTTCTGCAACCTGAACTAAATACATACCTTAAACCTAAAATCAAGTACTTTTCCATGGCACTGATCAAGATATTGCATATATATATATATATATATATATATATATATATATATATATATATATATATATATGTATATGTATGTTAGTTGTGATTTTAATTTGCTGAAAGTAACCAACATATTTGAAGCTACATTAAGTACAACAGATGTCCCATGAATATAAAAATCAATATAGAGAAACAGACTGTTAATATTTGTTTGAAATTTTGAGTATTATTCTGGGTCAGTTGGAATAAAGAAATTAATTTCTTCTCTTTAAACTCTGTTTAAGATCTCTGTGAAAAGGAAACAAATGTGTTTTATATGATATTTAATATAAACAGAAAAAAATCATTTTGTTATGAGCAGGAAATATGGACAGGTAGAAGTGATCTATATACAACAGATAAAAAAAGAAAAAAACCAGACTACTAACCACAGACAACAAACAGACAAAGGCAGGGAGTGAAGTGGAGAATTCAAATTTGGACTCTATCTTGGCCAAAACTACTCCAAGAGGAAGTCTCATTATTTTTAAATGCAGTAGCCTTCACTGACTGACACATCTATATGTGTTCCACTTAAGTCTGGTGTTCAGCATGTCCCTTCGGAATGACACTTGCTGCTGATATTTTACATTGCTAAATAACAATCCTGATCACTATAGCTATACTCCTGCATTTCAGTGCGCCAGCAGAATCAAAGCATTTTATTTTGATGCTTCATTGGTGCAGTAATGTCGCTGACTTCTAGGAGTAAAGCAATCAATCAATATGTTGGTTTTATTGCAAAGGCTCCCTGGGATTTATCTCACAAGTCGGGAGATCTCAGTCATTTTCTTTCCTGCACCTCCACAACTCTATTCAAACATTTCAATAGAAAAATCTGGCCAACTGTACCAGAAGAGAGAAGAGAAAAGGCAAGGAAAAAGGTAGAAGTCAAATGTTAAAAATAAAAGTAACAATAAATGTGAACTCCATGACCTTAAGTAAAAGGGAAACTAAAGCACAAAGTACAGTGTTGAACAAAGCCCCACTGGCTCAGAGAAACATCTGCAGCTCACTGCCTGTGCAGGCTGCTTAACAGATGAACTTTAACGACACTAAATACTCTCTTCTCACTCCACTATAATGGAAGATCTATGGTGCACGGGGTGTCTAGCAGGGTGTTCACACTAACTAGATGCCAATAAAGTGTCCTGTTTAACTAAATTTTGCTGCATGCTCAAATATATTTGGAGTAAAATATACTTTCTAAATAACCCATCAGAAATCACCTTTTAACATGTTCCACTAACACCTGAAATAGCAAAATGAATCTTTTCTTCCTTCATTCACTTTCCGTTGGTATCTCTACTTTATCCCCACAGTTAAAGTGTTAGTGTATTGCCCTAATTTAGCAAAATACATTATTTAGTTGCATAAGTGATCTAATATTAACAATACATAAAATTACATATTCTCACTATATTGTTTGATAAAGAATATGTGAATTCAAGTTTTTTTTTATTAATGTTATTCATGTGTATGTATTGACTTTGTGTATAACTATGTACCATGTGTGTACCTGGTACACACAGAGACCAGAAGAGGGCACCAGAACCCCTGGAACCTGAGTTACAGCTTGTTACTGAACCTGTAAGTATTGGGAACTGAGACCTGGTTTCCTGCTGAGCCATCTCTTCAATCCTAGCTTCCCTAATGCTTGCCTCTTTTTTGTTGACTTTATGATCACACCTTTATGACTAATTGTATAAATAACCACCCTCAAAGAAGACTCTCTCTGTCTCTCTCTGTCTTTCTCTCTGTCTTTCTCTCT
>NC_034604.1:79527943-79531372 GCF_900095145.1 Mus pahari | reverse complement strand
TGTGTGTGTGTGTGTGTGTGTGTGTGTGTGTGTTTGTCTATGTGTGTCCATGCTGCTGAGCACATTTGTGGAGGCCAGGGAAGGGTATACAGCTATTTCATTCTGCTTCTTCTCTTGAGACTTGAGCCAGAGACTCTCTGAACCTAGTGAAAGGCTGGCAGTCAGCCAACCCCAGTGATCCTCCTGTTTCCGACCCTCATAGCACTGCTGTTACAGGGCCACTCAGGACTTCCCAGATTTTTATGTGGGTGCTGGGATCTGAACTCAGGTTCTTGTATTTGTGCAGCAAGCAGTGCAACCCATTAAGCCAGATCGTAATCTCAATTGTGTACCATTTATAATCAACCTGGGTTGAATAGAACGTTCTCCTAAAGCTTCCTCATGGGAAATGTCTCCAACCTCTAGCTATGTAAAGCTGACACTCCTACTTAAATTCCCAGCACCCCCACCCTGTCGCCCCATCCACTTTGTCATTTTAACTCCTCTGTGAGCTCTTGAGTTTCTGCAAAAGTGTAAATAATTCTACCCGTGCCCTTTGCTTCAGCGAGCTTAGAAAAATTGCAGTTGTCTTTACTAATTTGTCTAATCTCCACACAGTCTCAGGAACAGGGGTTACTGTACCACTGTGTATAAGAGCAATCTTAAATCATCTTACACACACACATGCGCACGAGCACACACACACACACACACACACACACACACCACAAACATACACAAACCACGAGTTCCCATACAACGCCCAGAAAGTCTAATTATTTATTGTGACACATTTTCTTTGTGTTATTATCAGTAGTTTTGTTCATTGCACAATTTATTATTGGAATTTTTAACAAATTTGTTCAATGATTTTGTTATGCCCTCAAATAGTCTATGGGGTGTTTACTCTTTGATTGGAAGCACATGAAAGCTTTACCATTATTCTGTCAGTTTCAGTTATCATAATCCAACTACATTGAATATATCATTTTCATAGTCTGCTTTTTACAATAAAAATATTGTACAATTATAGGTCTCCCACAAAATTAAGAGACTTGGTTATTCAGATTTGTTATGGTTTTTCAGTTTCTATTTACATTAGAAGACATCTACAAAATGTAAATATGTATTTGACTTTGAATAACAAAACGAATAGCTTTAGTAATAGCCTTCAAACTAGGATTCTTGAATGAGTTTGAACCACTGATGGATGCTTCCTAGTTATCATTCAAATGAGTCACACCACTACTTGCTTGATGTTCTTCTTTTACTTTATATTTAGTTTCATAATATTTTTTTTTTTTTGAGACAGGGTTTCTCTGCATAGCCCTGGCTGTCCTGGAACTCACTCTGTAGACCAGGTTGGTCTCGAACTCAGAAATCTGCCTGCCTCTGCCTCCCAAGTGCTGGGATTAAAGGTGTGTGCCACCACGCCCAGCCTTCATCATAATTTTTAAGCCTTACCCAATCATTGCCTTGCTAATCACCAAATACTTCTTACAAGTCATCATGATTTTTGCTTGTGCTCAGATTGGCTGGAGTCTAGTTCTCTGACCAAACAAAGGAACTGACCTTGAGCCCGACTCATACTCCAGAAGATTTTGAGTGGACACCAGAACAAAAGAGGTTGTATGGGAAACAGAATCAGCGATACCTTGGTTTCATAGGCAGAGTAGTGGGGAGATGTGAAGAATATGTCAATCAACTACAGACATGGGAACAACAGCAGACCATGTAAGGATTCCACCAAGTCCTACTTGGCAAACTGCTGTTTATTGTGGTTACTTAGAAGTGACTGGGTGACAGATTGGACATAGAATCTAGAGTGCCTCATAGTCAGTGGTGTTATTAAAAAGTCCACCAAAATTCAGAGAATGAAATCTGCACACACACACCCCCCCATGCTTCCTGCTGACTTGCCCACTGCTTTACATATGGGAATCTTTTGCATGTAGCTCTTAGGGTCTGAGAATGGTTTATTGCTTGTATATTCTTAAGGAAGGAATCTTCCAGATTTCAGGTTTTCTGAACTTGTGAGATTTGCTCCCTTCTGGGTTTTAAGAACTTCCTTCCCTGAGGTAGTGTCCCAATTCAGTGGAAATTGCTGCACAGCAGTAAGATGGTGTTGAACTTCTGTCCTCCTCCATCCATCTTCCAAGTGCTAGAGTTCAGCACCCATTGCCTGCTGCATTTAAATTATATGGGCTCACCTCCTCCATCTACAAAAATATACATTTAGAATGAATAATAGCAAGAAGCAAGTATCTCATAAAAGATGTATTTCCAAAAGTGTCTGCACTCTATCTTGTACTTCGGTGTCCTACTATATCATTTTTAATTAGCTAAGTGAATCTCATTTCATGTAAAAACCACAAAATTTAGCTTCATTGTTGGCTATACTGGTAATAATTTATGTTCAAATAATATATTTTATAATGAAATTGTATAAATATTTTATAAGTATCATTTTCTTTTGAATAAAGCAATTCATTAGGTGAAATGTAGGACAATCTTGGGTTACTGAGCAGTATTGATGAGTTACCAACATGTCTTTATTCCAAAACATTTATGACAACTTGTATCTCTAATTTCTTCCTTGTTAGTTTCTGATAATCGTTGACTATTACAGTTCTGCTCCCATTCTTTTAACTTTACAGATCTAGTTTAATTTGCATGCATTTATAAAATCCTCACTATAAATTAGGTCAAATATTTTAGCTTTTAGTTTTATTAATCCCTATTAATAAGCCCCAGGCCATATTCATATTTTCCTATGGAGATTATTTTATTAACTTTTAAGCTGAAGGTGTTGCCTAATGCTGGGTGAGTATCTACCAAGAGTGAGCCTCTGAGTTTGTTCTCTAGCAAGGTAAAAAGGTGTGTCTGATAAGTCATTAATAGAAATTTAAAAATGTTTCAAGGCTACTAAGCTTTGTGTCCATCCTGTCTCCCTGTTTCCATTTCCACATACATTTGAATGCTTAATACTTCAATTTTCATAATTCAGAGCAACAAACCTTTGTGTTTTTAAACTACTTATAAGAAAATTTATCAGTCCTGCATATTATGTTTGATATTTGATGTAGTTTGCTTTGCTTTGCATTGGAATAAAATTTGAGAGTTTCATTATGTGAAAATACAGCCCTTCTAATTTATTATCACTATATGACTATATGCCTAGTATATAACTATAAGATAACTCATATTTTCTATTTACAACATGGTTCATGAGTGTTAGTACTAGCACTCAGTGATTTACATTATATGGAAGTATCTCTAATATTCTAATGATATCCACTTTATTTGTCACTTCATTTTGCCTGCCTTCTTTCTTTTATTCAGTATTCCGATGTCTTTTGTAAATGGAGAGATGTGCCTATACAAAAGATGTGCCTATACAGATCGTGTGCCTATACAAAAGATGTGCCTATACAGAGATGTGCCTATACA
>NC_034604.1:79515445-79527217 GCF_900095145.1 Mus pahari | reverse complement strand
TATACAGAGATGTGCCTATACAGAGATGTGTCTATACAGAGATGTGCCTATACAGAGATGTGCCTATACAAAAGATGTGCCTATACAGAGATGTGTCTATACAGAGATGTGCCTATACAGAGATGTGCCTATACAAATGATCAGCTTCTGTGCCCCAGAGGATTGGTTTTCTTTCCCAAAGTCAAATGAGTTTTATTCATCGAATATTAGGTGGCAATTTTTTTTATCTTTTTAACTTTAATTTTTTTTTACACTCCATATTCCATTCCCCACCCACCCTCTGGCTGCTCCACAACAATTCAATCTTGGGGGAATTTGAGCCTCAATATGTACCCAGGAGAAAAGAATCCATTATTGGCAAATCTGACTTAGGCTACAGTGAATCTCTAGGGGACTGGGCCTGGTTAACATAAAGCAAGTGAATCAAATATTAAAAAACAGAGGTGAACAATGATTGATTTGTATTTTAAAATTTAAAATTTAAAAATTCCCAATCCTCTGTCACTGTAGTTTTGTTTATCCTGTTTATGGTTTTGATTTTGTTGTTGTTGTTGTTGTTGCTGTCCTGGAGTTGCTGGACAGCTTACTAAGACTTCATCCCATTCACCTTTGACCTTTCTGTTCTAGCACATGGATAGGTTAAAGTCAGTGTTGTATTATTGGCAGCAATTTCACTAATTTTCGCGTTTATTTCCTACCTTTGTATTAGGAGCTCAATTGTGGACTTAGTACAATTCACTTCTCCCCTCTTCTCTCTCTCATTTCATATAAAATAATAGAGAGATTCCTGGGATTTTTTTTCAACTGTGAGCAGGTGCTTGTCGTACCCCTGAGTATAAGTCACTGCAGAGATGTACCTTATATTGAATTATGTCTCTCGCTACAGTGACCATATCTTGACTTGATTATATTATTTACCATAGTATGTTATGTCAACTTGCTCAATTTTCCTCTGTAAATTTAATTGCTCAAGGAAATTAATGGATTTATTCCTACTTGTAATTGTCATCAGAAAGCAGGGGCTCAAATTATGATTATGTAAGATATGAAAGTTGAGTTAATGTGTGGATAGCCATGAGATTAGGAGTGAGTGCTCTCTAAACAGTATTGAGTTTCCTTAAAAAAAAAATACATACAAACTGCTGAAGCCCCACTTAGTCTCCCCTCTACTTTCATCTTTTCCTTTCAGCTCCACCACAAAAAACAATGTATCAGGTAGGAAAAATCAAAAGAGGAAATTCAAAAAACTACTTAATATTCTCCACAAAACCCACAACTTCTTTTGTTATTATTACTATATCTAAGTACACTGTAGCTGTCTTCAGATGCACCATAAGAAGGTGTCAGATCTCATTACAGATGGTTGTGAGCCACCATGTGGTTGCTGGGACTTGAACTCAGGACCTTCGAAAGAGCAGTTGGTGCTCTTAACCACTGAGCCATCTCTCCAGCCCAACCCACAATTTCTGAATTCAGGGTTTTCATACATACCCAAAAGGTTTTATCTCATATGGTATCTATTATTTGCTATGATAGTTTATATATGACACAGGATACATAATATATGACAATGACATATGATATAAATAAATTACACAAATAGGATTTCACAATTTCAAATGGTCATTGTGTTCTCCATTTTCCCAACTCAGCATGATTTTTTCCATCTAATTCATGGATTAATCATTTAATTTGTCATAAGCTTATCCTGAATAGAAGAGATTTTTTTAAAACTGAAATCCTGAATGCAAATATGTGTGAACAAATATTCTGTGATTTTCAGATTTGATAAATGTCCAAAGAATTTCTAAGTAAGAGCTCCTAGAGGGCTTGGTTTTGCCAAAGGATATTTTCATATCAAAGGCAGCTAGAAGCAGACTGGGATTGCTGGAGAGTGATAACTGCAGAAGACATGGTGAATCCATTAGGAGAAGCTCAAGGGTCACTTTAGTCCTCTTATTATTCACTTTTGCACAAGAAAAGCTGACAGTCCAAGACATGAGTTGACAAGATAGGATAATGAGCCAATAGTAAATTCATTTAGCTTGCTTAAATCTTGTTTGTAGAGAGACAGTGGGTCATTTTCTCTCATGCTTTCCTTTCACTTTGATAGCAAGCCCTTGTCTTTCCTGTAATAATATAAATTTCTGAGAATGTCTTATCCCAAATCACTGTAATTTGTTGAGTGTCCAAAACATCACAGAGATACTCCCCAAAATGTATTCCATTCATTATATGTATTCCATTCCTTATAAAAAGTCTTCTAACAATAACATAATAAAATTTAAACCCTACTGTATATTTGCATACTTAAATTCTAAATAAAATTGCCAGTATAGTAGTATAAGTTTCAGGGTATTTTTTCCTTATGCACCTCTATGAGTACTTCCAGCAGTATGAATTAGGGAAGAGTCAAAAACATCAAGAATAGATTATTCTAATATCTTCATTATTGTTATAAAGCTTTAATTTGAGTTTTGTGTAGTTAGGAGAATACTCATTGTTTCTTAACTCCTAAAATGAAAAAGTATACCCCATCAGGACTGAGGAAATGGCTCAGTGATTAAGAGCACTTGCTGTTCTTTCAGAAGACCTGGGTTCAACTCCTCGTACCCACATGGCAGTTCATAACTATTTGTAACTGTAGTACGATTGGATTTGATGTCTACTAATATCCTTGGGCACCTGAAGTTATGCAGACATACCCACACACAGAAACACACTTGTAAATATTTAAAACCAAAATAAAAAAATAAAATAAAGTAAACCTGAAGTTACATTTACTTCTGCTGAGCAACAAGGCTGTGCCCCCTCTGCAGTCTCTCAGAATGAGTGATGTACATATCTGAATTAAATCCCAGTATCATGGGTTGCTACATGCAGAGATGGCAAAACATTTCTCTCTCATGACATCCTGGAAGTGAAAATGCTAATGATTATTCCAATCTTCTTTTCTGAAGATGTTATGAGATTCTTATGCAAAAATGCACTGCACAGAACACAACCAGTCACTTCAATATTAAACTGAAATTCTCTTTGACATTTTGGAAAAACATGAATGTGAGAATCTTAAAATGCTCTGTTTATATAATTATCCTTTTATTCTTCAGTTATTCATTTCAGTTTCTGGCTGGGTGTTATAATCTACCCATTGTCACTAAATTGAGTAGGAAAGAAACAAAAGGAAGAGTTGTTGATTGGGTAAAGTTTCTTTTATCCAGTATGAACAACTACTTTCCAGAATTGTAGAAACAATTCTAAAATCTATAGGTAGTTATCAGAATAATTGATATTGAATAATTTATATTTAAACTAACTTAAAAGATGAAGCAAAATAAAACTAAGAAAATAGGAATCTAGACTAATTGTAACTCTCAATGAAAATCAGTAATAATATAATGTTAAAATGAGAGAAGGTAATATTTAAAATTGACGCTAGGGGTAAATATATGAAAAGAGTTAACTTAATCAGAAAACACACATCTCTCAATGTATTTCTGTAGTGATTAAGATTAGTTTTATAAGTAGTCTTCCAAATAAATTGCTTTGTACATGCATTAACATAAGAGGAATAAAAATTGAATAAAAGATATTAACATTCTAACATAAAAGAATAGCATATTAATATAAAAGAATAAATATTAGCAAAAGGAAATAACATTAACATTAGAGAATAACATATTAATATAAGAAAATGACATATTAAGAAAAGAAAATAAGGAGTTCTAAACAAACCTTATACTTGCAGAGCTTTGATGTACATTAATTTAATGTACTCTCTAATAGATTTTTGTTTGTGTATATATTCATACTTATATAGGTGTGTGTGTGTGTGTGTGTGTGTGTGTGTGTGTGCCTCTTTGTATGGGGAGCATCATATGTTTTAGTGTGCTCAAATGTATGTATTATGTTTGTTTAGTCATGCGTGCATATGCCTCTGTGTGTGTGTGTGTGTGTGTGTGATTAAATGTCTGCATGTACACATACACATTTGTAGACCAGAGTACCATACAAATACTCATGATATTGTGTGTTTTACCAACTTTGTTTGTCTATTGAGATGGCCTTTTTTTCTCACTTGAACTCATTAGTTTGGCTCCTCTGGTTCTCATCTCCTACTCTTCTGAGCACAGGATTGCACTTGGGCTGCCACTTGCACACACCAATAAAAGGTGCTGGACTTCTGAGTCAGAGTCCTCTTGGTCTCAGGGCAAGTGCTTTACCAACTGAGACATTGTCCTACGCTTTTCGATACATTCTCAACTTGATATCCTGAGTCAGGACCGGAAAGCTTGCTTACTCTGTTTACTTCATGGCTAGCACATTGCTCTTACAATGTGCAATTTCTTCTTCCTAGGTACAACTTGATGAATAATATATTTTCTTTTTTTGAAAAACTTTTCTTAACCCCTGCTCCTCCTAATTCCTCCTCACATCTGTTCCACTGCAGATCCAATTCCTCTCTGTCTCATTAGAGAAGTCTTCAATGAGATAATAACCAGACATAACCAAATATAATTTGATAAGATAAAACAAAACTATCACATCCAAGTTGGACAAGAGTAACCAAGAGAAGGGTAAGAACACAACAGAAGGCTCAACAATCCACTTATTCTCACACACGGGAGTACAATACTGAGCTTACAGCTTCGAGATATAGGCAGAAGCTTTGTTCTTTCAGTTTCACTGTAGGCGAGTTTCTATGAATTGCTCAGCTGATGTAGTCTTGTTCTCCTTGTATCCTTCATCTCCCCTGTATCTTAAACTCTCTCTGTCTTCTCATCTATGGGGTCTCTTAAGCTCTGAGGCAATGGAGACATCTCACTTAGAGCTATGTGATCCTAAGTATCTTTTTCTGCAAATATCTGGCTGTGTATTTGCTTAAATACATTTTGAAATATTAATGGCCATTGGGCATTGTCTTTGGGACTCTGTTTTCTACTTGGTTATAGTTATTGTTGTTAATTGGTTAATAATAGTACCATGAACATAAATTCATTTATTGGTCTATCAAGCATCAGAGGAATAATTTCCTAGAATGGTATATCTTTTAAATGTCTTATGTTATTTAGCAAATATGAAAAAAGTTTTCATTGATAAATGTTATAAAAGAAATGTTGGAATTTATCATTTTTTCATGTAACATTGTTTAGTTATGATAAATTTATGATAAAATTATAATAATTTAAGGAACAAAAAAAGTTTATTTTTATTTAGGATTCCTAGAAGCTAGTACAAGAATGACAGAAGGCAAAGTGGTAGAAACTGGAAGCTGGCTGATCACATTTCTATCTATACCATGGAAGCAGAGAGCAAGAAGGAAGGGAACAGGACTATCAATGCACAAACCACACTCCAATGAGATTCTTCTATCGTACCACCTAAAGGATGCACAACATGCCCAAACTGTGCCATCACCTAGGGGACAAGTGTTTAAATACATAGGACAATGGAGGTCATTTCTCATTTAAACCACTGTATTTATGTACTTTGATATAGGTAAAGAGAAATGCAATCTCTAGTATTTTATCATTCTGAATTTTCTGGTCATGAATTTCTCTGTCTCTCTGTCTCTTTGTCTCTCTGTCTGCCTCTCTCTCTCTCTCTCTCTCTCTCTCTCTCTGTGTGTGTGTGTGTGTGTGTGTGTGTGTGTGTGTGTGTGTGTGTGTTGACAGTGCCACAACAAACTGGTGAAGGTGAGTTGACAATTTTCAAGAGTTTTGGTTGTTTCCTTTTATATAGGACCCAGGGAAGGGATTGAACTCGGTTCACCAGGCTTGATAGCATGTCTTTTCTCCACTGAGCTACCTCATCAGTTCTGGCTTTGATTATTCTTCAGAAGTAATATAGATGATCATTTCTACATACTTGAAATACACTGAGATGCATTTAAACTGCTGTCTAGGCAAAAGCATAGCTGACATTTTTAACCCATTTTTCTCATTCTTCTTTGTATTTTAACATGATTGTGCGCAGGCTTAGGTGAGTTGAGTTTTAGAAAGGATGTTACTCTTTTGATAATTTTTACTATATTTGGAAAAGTTATTAATTTATCTTTGCTTGATAAATTACTTTATTCCCCCCACCCACCTCTGACTGTTCCACATCCTATACCTCTTCCCCACACCCCTGTCCCTATGAGGATGTCCCCACCCCCACCCCCACTCTACCTGACCTCTAAACTCCCTGGGGCCTCCAGTCTCTTGAGGGTTAGGTGCATCTTCTCTGAATGAACACAGACCCGGAAGTCCTCTGCTCTGTATGTGTTGGGGACCTCATATCAGCTGGCTTATGCTGCCTGGTTGATGGTCCAGAGAGCTCTCTGAGGTCTAGGTTAATTGGGACTGCAGGTCCTCCTACAGGGTTGCCCTCCTCGTCAGCTTCTTCCAGCCTTCCCTAACTCAACCACAGAGGCCAGCAGCTTCTGTCCAGGTTGAGTGCAAATATCTGCGTCTGACTCTTGTTGGGTCTTCCAGAGAGCAGTCAAGATAGGTCCCTTTTTGTGAGCCCTCCATAGCCTCAGTAATAGTGTCAGGCCTTGGGACCTCCACTTGAGCTGGATCCCACTTTGGGCCTACTGATGGACCTTCTTGTCCTCAGGCTCTTCTCCATTTCCATCCCTATAGTTCTTTCACACAGGAACAATATGGGTCAGAATTATGACAGTGGGATGGCAACCTACTCCCTCATTCCCTGTTAGAGGGGGGCTCTATAAGTGCCCTCTCCCTATTGTGGAACATTTCATTTAAGGTCCCTCCCTTTAAGTCCTGTGAGTCTCTCACCTCCCAGGTCTCTGGTGCATTCTGGAAGGTACCCCACAACCTCCTACTTCTCGAGGTTGCCAGTTTCCATTCTTTCTACTGGCCCTGAGGGCTTCAGTCCTTTTCCCTCATTCAATAACAGATCAGGGTCCCATCTCTCTCCCCACATCCTGTGCACTTTCCCCCCCAGGTCCCTCCCTCCCTCCCCACTTGTGATTGCTTTCTCCTCCCTCCAAAGTGGGACTGAGGAGTCCTCACTTGGCCCTTCATCTTGTTGACCTTTTTGAGTTCTGTGGACTGTATCTTGTTTATTCTATACTTTTTCTTTCTTTTTCTTGGGGGTGGGAGGAGGGCTTTATGCACTTATTAGTGAGTACATACTATGAATGTCGTTTTGGGTCTGAGTTACCTCACTCAGAATTTGCTGATGTTTTACACATATAAACTACTACCATAATTTTCATAATTTATCTTTGTAATTAATTCATATCATTTAACTTCAACACACCATTACATTGTTATCACTGTTACAAAACAATGGGTATTTCCTTCTGTGTCCTGCTTTGTTATTCCTCTCATACTACATAATAAGCCTTATGAACTTCAGTTCACACTATTATCGTGCTAACAAAGTTTTCCTCCTATGTTGTGCCATTAGATTATTTTACCATATATGCGTTTGGGAGATTTTTATGTGTTCTATCTTGAGTAGTATATGCTGTAAGATATATTTAGTTAATGCCCTACTTTTGAACCATTTCTATTTTGCCAAAATCGATCCTACTAGAGTGCATTATTCATGGGGTTTTATTGCATTCTATGTGTTAATATTTTATTTACAACTTTGTATCAATATTTATATGGAAATTATCATCTGTAAGAAACATTTGGCCAGCATTGAACTACTGTGTAAATAAACAAAGAACTTATCACATTCCTGTGGGGTGCTGAAAAGCTATGTAAATAGGGTTTAGTCTTCAATATTTGACTTAGGTTCTAAGAATTCATGAGAGTATTCCCTTGCTGGTCATCCAAGCAGCAGGCATGCCACTGTAAAGGGTCAGCAATTGTATATTCTCAAGAGTCTGCCTCAGGGGCTTACAGCTTTTAGCCATGTCCCAGCTCCACAATTTCCCAAAATAGTATCTACAAATAGGAAAAATTATTCATAATACAAATAAATGAAGAACATTTAAAATGTAACTCAATATATATTTTAAAATATAAATCTTTACCATAAAATTTTTTATTAGTCAAATTCTTTTGAAGTTAAATTTATTTATGTGGTTGTTTTCACACTCAGTATTTTGTGTGCTTTTATATCTGAGATATCTTGTAGAATCCAGCCTGGTGAACCGATTCTCCTGAGAATACCCTGCCTGCACACTCCATAATCTTTATACATTGCAAGTATACCTTGTACCAGAGCCTAAAGCAATGTACTACAAGTTGTAAAATATTTCATTATTAAAACTGGCTAAAAGAACTTATGTCTGTCATATCAGAAAGCACTGGAAGCTAGTCTTTGGACTGGAGAGAGAAACAACCATAGCTAAGAGATCTTAGACAGTAGACAAAGCTATAATTACTGAAAGACAAAGTACAACTAAGAATACAAATACATAAAATAATCTACAATCAAAAATCAACTTCAATAGAAACTTTAGATCATAATGGCTTTAAATCCCCCAATTAAAAGACAAAGGTTGTATCAATGGGTTGAGGAACAAATCCATCTTTCTGTTATCTCCAAAACACTTCTTAGTTCTAAAGATAGAAATCACCTTAAGGTGAAAGAATTAAAAAAAGTATTCTAAGGAAGTGGAAGTAGGAAGGGAGCAGGAGTTGTTATCTTAATATCTGATAAAAGTAAACTTAAAAACTAATTGGGAGAGATAGCAAAGCACAATTGATTCTACTCAAGGAAACAATTTAGCAAGAAGACATTATAATCTAAAATATGTGTGCATCCAACTCTAGTTGATTAAATTTTATAAAAACATGAACTACATAATTTAAAGATGAACTTTGACACTCATCTGTTGATAATATATAGGACAAAAGATAGATAATCTTAAAAAAATAATCAGAGAAATATAAGAATTAGGCAGTTTATCAAATAAGCCTGATATATCTCTATAGAACTTTCTACTCCAATATCAAAAATATATATTGCATTTAGCAATACATGTAACATCTCTAAAATAGATCATAGCCTGTGACATAAACAAATCTCACCACATTCAGAAATAATAAAATAACTCTTTGTATCTTATCTGGACACAACAAACTAAATTTTAAATTGACAGCAAACAAATCTCCAATAAACACTTAAATTCACAGAAATTAAACAGCTTAGTACTGGATAATGAGTGGATCAAAGAAGAAACCAAGAAAGGAATTTAAAAAAACAAACAAACCCTAGAACTAAAGAATATTAAACACAGTATAACCACTCCTCTTGGACACATTGAAAGCAGTCCTATGAGAGAAATCTTTAACTATTAACATTAAAATGCCAGAAAGAGCACAAATAAATGACTTATTCATGCAAAAAGGACTAGAAAACTATAAACAAATCATATATACATGTGGTAGATAATAAATAAATAAATAAAATATCACAACAAAAATGAATAAAATAGAAACAAAGAAATAATACAGATAATCAGTAAAACTTGTTCTTTGAGAAGATTACATAATATTAACAGATCTTTGATCTAACTAACCAAAAGAAAAAGAGAACAGAATCAAATTAACAAAATTAGAATTAAAATAGAAAACATAGACGCCAAAAAAAAAAAAATGTAGAAAGTTTAAGGGAAACTTTCAAAGCCTAAACTCTAGTTAGTTAAATAATCTAAATAAATGGACACATTTAGCCCTTAATCTTAAGCATTAAAGATAAACTACGAAGAGACTAATGACCTAAAAAGTAACACATAGCAAATAAGGACATTGAACCACCGTCAAAAGTCTTCTGAATAAAACAATTTCAGGCCAAGATGGAGTCCTAGCTCAATTCTAGAAGACTTTCAACGATCTACAACAAATATTTCCTCAATTGTTCAAAAGAGAAAAATAAGCAGAAGCAGGACTCCAAATTCCTTATATGAAGCCAGGATTACTCTAATACCCAAACTGGGTAAAGACACAACAAAACCAATAAAATCTGTACGCTGATATCCATGATGGACAGAGGTGAAAATATTATCATAAAAATTCCTACAAACTTAATGCATACATTATTAAAATAAATTATCCCCACAATCAAGTTTGGTTTATCCCCAAGGTTCAAGATGATTTCACACATGTGAATCTATTAATATACTAGGCCATATAAATGGGTTTAAACTCAAAACATCATGTGATCTTATCAATAGATTCAGAAAAACATATTTGACAATACAAATATGCCTGTGTGATATGTTTTATAAAAGTAGACTAGCTCAGCCTAATGAAAACTATATATGACAGAATTATCATAAACAGAAATAATAACTAGAACCAATCCTATTTAAATCAGCAATAAGAAGGAACTGACCTCTGTCCCCACACTTTTCCATAGAGTGCTCCTGCATTAACTGAAGCAATAAGAGAATGATATTATAATAATAAAAGAAATCAAATTATCTCTATTCATAGACAATATGAACTTATACATAAGCAATCTCAAAATCCCACTAGAAAATTTGTAGAAATATTCAACAATTTCAGCAATGTAGTAGAATACAAAATCAAAGTACAAAGACTGGTAGTCTATCTATACACCAAAAATTAAACACTCTGATAAACGTCTCATAGACATATTCCCATTCATTATAGCCTCCAAGAAAATAAACCAGCTAGTTGTATACCTAACCAAGGAGTTGAAAAATACTATAGTTAAAAAGGGAGGGGCTGTTAAGATTAATATTATAGAAATAAACATTTTATCCAAAGCTATTTACAGATTCAATGAAACGTCCATCTAATTCCCATAGTATCCACACAGGTTTTTTTGAACTCTAAATTCTTATGGAACTACAGAAGAACTCAGTCAAAGCAATCCTAAGCTAAATGAATAATGTTAGAGGGATTGCCATTCCAGATCTCAACATATATCACAGTTATAGTAATAAAAACAGCATGATTCTGGCACAAAAGCAGACTCATAGGTCCACTGGGATAAAACAGCAGCCCTAGACATGTATGCATGCAGCTATAGCCACCTAATATATTGACAATTATGAAAAAAATCAGAAAAATGGTTAAAACATTATTGTTTCTGTTAATGTATATGTATATGAATATGTGTAAGTGTGTTCATGTATATATGCATCTACGTATGTGTGTGATGTATGATTGTATGGGTAAAACTGTTTTTACATATTTGTTATATTTGATGTATGATGAGTGTACATGTGATGTATTTTAATGTATATACATGTGTATACTTGATAGGTGTTTGTAGAGTGTATATATTTTTTTACTAATATGTAATATGTGTATATCTGTATGTCTGTGCTTATGATTGATATGTATATCATGTGGTGTCAGAAAGAAGATAGGAATCTTCATTCTACTGTAGAAGCATTAGTTGTTTCTCAGTAAAGCATTGATTTTAAAACTACGTCAGAGCTCTTAAGATATTGCTCAGTCAATAAACTGTTGCTGTGTCAGTATGAGGACCTCAATTCAGGTCCTGAGCACTTACGTAAAAAGTCATTTCCTATACGCATCTACCCACACTAAGAAATATATGAAACACACATAACATCCCCCACAAAATATCACGCAGAGAGACACAAGGATATCAACATATAATAAACCATTTGCTTTTATGTCCTTCAGGAAATTTAAGACACATTACATTTACTGTGTTTTTAAATGAGTTATTACATGATAAGCAGTCCTTTATGAAGCAAGATTTTTACTACCATAGCTCTCTCTCTCTCTCTCTCTCTCTCTCTCTCTCTATATATATATATATATATATATATATATATATAGTCATTACTTTCTCTCTCTT
>NC_034604.1:79510674-79515434 GCF_900095145.1 Mus pahari | reverse complement strand
TATATATATATATATATATATATATATATATATAGTCATTAATTATGACCACATTTTTTGCACTTCTAAAGAAACAAGAAAAGCAATCAAACCCTCTTAAAGACTTTTGATGTAAATTATAAACTATAAAGAGGAAACAGTGCAGGTGTGCTGAGTTACTTACCTCAGTTAGCTGTGTGTTCCTGATGTTGTTCACATAGACCTTTCCTCCATGGAGTTCTTGGTGATTGCTTCCTTGCTTGGATGGATGGAGCATGGCAGTCCCAGAAATGTCTTGGGAGCAGATATTGCGTCTGAGAGCAGATGGAGGCTGCCAAGCCTTGTCATTTTGTATGTCTTCAAATAATAGAAAATTTAACAAAGACTTATTCTAACTAGTTTCCTTCCTAGGGAAACCCTTTATTAATTACCCTTTCTCTATCTTGGAATGAAGTGCGAGTGTTTAAAGATGGCCTTGAGAAGTGTTTTCAGTTAATTAAAATGTACTTCATTCCTAAGTGTGCTATATTTCTTCCTACAAGAAGACCAGATGTCATTATAAAAGAGACACATGTGATCGACTGTTCCAGACTCAAAATCAATGGCATCCTTCTTTCTATCTGCATATAAAAAATAGATTTTAATAAGGTAGGGTTAAGGACAAATTGTTACCTTTGTAGCCTGAGATATTTTGAATTATTGCTGTCTAATGTAACAATATATTTGTGAAGAAGTACTTTCAAAAGTGGAGTTGAATTTATAATAGAGAATGAAACTAACTTCATTTGCAAGTATACTTGATTTTTTTTGTTAATTTTTGTAACTATAAGAAATTAAGTATTTTTTCTATCATATTTTCATCCACGAGTTAAGATTTTCAAGACTGAATAAAGCCTACCTCATATAATACACATGTGGTTGCATACTATGTAACTCTTCAACCATTGGCTCCTCTATCAAGAAAAGAATGAATCCTGATAATTAACTACTACCTATGCTTCTCACTGACAATTCTTTCAGCATCTTCAACAGTTTCCTCTGCTTTCATTTCTCACTTAGATACAGGAAACCCAAGCTCAAGAGTTTGGAAGCATAGTCTTTAGTGTCATTCTAAAAGCGATGAGGATGCTTTTGTGTGACATACTGGGACTCACTTTTGTCCAGAGCTCATTTACATACACACCCAAACATTAGCCGAAAGACTGCATTAGGACACATGAAAGGCAGTCATTTCAAGGTTCCTTTGGAATGACTTACTCAAGAGTGACTGAGTATTCAAAGCTTTGGCTATGGAGAAGGTGGGAGAAGGGAGCTAAGAAAGAATTTTATCTACTTGATGCAGGGGAGAGTAGTTTGTGAAAATTATTTTCTCAGTGTAAGGTGACAGAGTAGATAGAAATGATGCTATGGAGAGGAAGCGAGGAGAAATGTGATTTCAGGCAAGGTATAGAGACCTGAACATTCTGAAACAGTGGAATCTTTTCATGACATCTTTTTTTCTACTACTACAACACAGAAATTTATATAGCTTATATCAAAGGAGTTTGATGTGTGTGTGTTTTAAATTTTTAACTTATATTTTATCCCACTTCCTTCTCTGAACTACCATCTTTTGATTTCATGAGTCCGTTGTTATCGGGATGCATGCTTCTATGTATTCTGTGGGCTCTGGTGTTTACAGCCTTTGTCTCAAACCCCACCATCAACACTTCAATTCCTTCTGCCAGCTTGCAATCCTTGATACAATATAAACAGTGGGAAAACTCCAAAGCCTTTTTAAAAAAAATGTCCTACACATAGACTATACAAAGCTTATTTTTCAAACTTAATCTTTTAAAATTTACATGCTAAAACATTTTCTACAAATTCTGTCAACTCATTTTAATACCTGAAACCTCACTTTAGTGCAGTGTATTTTTAGTAATTTTAAACACCATATTCCATGTCACCATTATAGAAATCTCTATTTCAAATGTTCACAGATCCAAATGAGTTTCTGAATCACACAATGGTTAAGTAGTTTGCCTACGACTAGAAGGCAGGAAATGCATATTTCGGTTAGGATTTAATTCTGAGTTCTGACAATTTGTGGGTTAGACAGAACAGCCCCATTCTAATGAGAAGTCCATATGAAGGCAGTCGTAGCCTCTGTGAAGTCACAGAAGCTCATGAAGCCTATAGCTGGATACTAGCTTGGCCACAGGATAGGGCCCAAATAGTCCTGTTTTCGAAGTGGCAACGGTCCTTCTGGTATCTAGAGTCAGTTTTTCCCTTCAAAAATTAAAGTCTTTGGAAAGGTACCTCTGAATTGATAACATAATTTCCTGTGCTGCTTCTACCTTCTGCCATCAGCAAGAAAACACACCTTCAGTGTCACTCGTCCTATCTCTCACTCTTCCTAGCATTGAGCAGGTTCCTTTTGCGTCAGCAGTTGGCCTCGATGGAACAGGAGGATGTCTAGTATGTGATACCATCTGACGTTTTGCCTTTTGTGATAACAAAGTCTGTCTGTTTACACTATGACACTATGATGATGAGGAGTTGATAAACTCGGCTGAATTTGAATTTTGGAAAGCTACTTATCAAATTAGTAGTGAATTGGGATACACTTCTTCATGGCTTCTTAGCTATTTGCAAATTCATGCCAAAGTTGATTTCTTTAACACAATTATACATTCTCTGGATGTAAAAAATTTTAAAGATAAGCAATTCACCCTAAAAAATAGGTTTAGCACAATACAAACACTTGAATTATCTCCATCACCACACAAGTCTACAGCCGTGGATGGTTACATTCCTCTTTCCATATGCTGCTTCTAAGAGTTTAAAGATCAGAGGTTTGTGTCCTTCACAAGTGTCTAGTTTTCAGCAGTCAGATCCTTCCTGACTCAAATATCTCCAACCATGAGGAGCCCCTCATGCTCCTCAACGCATTCCTTCTGTGTGCTAATAATATTCAGATTCATTGGAAGACTCAGACTCCAAAATTTATGACTATGCCAGTCAGACCTCTACCATGTCAGAGATAGGTTGAATCAAGGCATTTCTCTGTCTCCCAACTGTTCTACACCTGCCACTCTGGGGATGCAAGTTTTCTTTTGCTCTTCCCTTACCAGCATAGAAAAAAAATCAAACACTAGTTATATAAAATGTAGAAGCATCTGTAAAAAAATTTTTTTTGTACAATTCTTCATGTGGAGAGTGACTCTGGAGAATGACTGTGAGCACTGAAAGGCGAGGCTATTAACCGCCTGTTTTAAAACCAATAGAAATAGTTTTGTGAAGTGCTCAACACAGAGAGGAGGTAAGGAAATTTCAGTTCTCTTCAGCAACCAGTTTTCAAGGTGAGTTACTGAAGAGTCTCCCCACAAAAACCTGAAGAAGTGGTTTCAGTGCACTGGGCTTCCTTGAGACTTTCTGAAAACAATGGAGTCTTTCTGTTCATTTCCCTGTGCCTTCCTCTCTCAGGCCCCATTTGTTTTCTGTGTGAACTGATTTGAAATAATCTGACTTCTTCCAAAACAAAAAATAAACCAACAAAAAATTTATATCATTTTATTGAAACTGTGAACGCGCTTGTTTATGTAAAATGTGAAGCTCTGCAGTGGATAACAATTATCTTCCAAAGTGGATAAAACACTGTTGCATACAAATATATTGCAGCTCAAAATTACATCTCTTGGATGCTGGAAAAGAAGTAACACTAAGAAAACAAATAAGGCAATATTACATCCTGCTGCAGTCCCTCAGTGGGCTGCGTGATATTTCTTCATGAATAAAGATGGAGTAAACCACATTTGTAGCATAATAAGAAAAGGTAATTAGTGTCATCTATTCACCACTGTTAGAGTTTGACTATAGCAATTTGATTACGTTTATCACATTTTAAACTTTGAGTAAGTTTTTCAGCTCTGTAATCCAGTTAGTGCTGAAGTGTGGAGAATATAAGTCAGCTTCCCAGTATGATTGATGAGCATGAACTCAGAGAGATAGGACTATTAAATATATATAAAGAACGTAAGAAGAATTGCAATATAGATAATACTGGTTGATTTTAAAGTGTTTTTTTTAATAAGTAAGTTTGAATCTAAAACACATATTACATCTTACATAAAAACAGTAGTGCCCAAACAATGACAAAAAAGTGAGTATGTGGGTAGTGTCATAAGAAAGAGTGAGCGACAGACAGAAAGACAGAGAGAAAGAAAGACAGAAAGAGAAAGAGAGAGACAGAGAGAAAAACAGAGAGACAAAGATAGAGACAGAGACATACTGAAACTGAGACAGACAGACAGAGAGACTGAGAATAGGTCCATGTGTCTATTTATAACAAAAGAAAATGATATTTAGTTTACATATCTCATTCAATATGGACGTAGTATTAAATTAGCTTTTAACTTCAAGGTAAAATCACCTAAGTAAAGAAGATTTAGTTAGTTTTACTTAGTAAAACATAATTGTAAGATGTAAGACAATTAACTTCCTTTTGGTCATTTTAGGGTTTAACACTTGAACTACAAGTGAATAAGTGATATATCAGTCTCATATAATTTCTGGTCATAGATTCACTACTGGGGTATATTAGACTTTATTTCATTTATAATGGTGTAATACAATCAGTTTTATAGAATCAGGATTATTTCGGGTTCTCTTAAAAAGAATTACTTGTACTCATAGTTGTTCCAGATGGCCTGTGGTGATTAAAGGGTGAGAAAATAGGAAACTGAAGGTAGAAGATGCTTAATATAGGGTGGCCATGTAAGAAGGCATCAGGGGGGTAA
>NC_034604.1:79498498-79510058 GCF_900095145.1 Mus pahari | reverse complement strand
GAGAGAGAGAGAACAGCAATCTATGCAGACACTCTAGAACTCAAATTAATAATTGGGAGGCTTGAAGGGCCACAGTAGTGTAATGTTTAAAAGAACCTGCTCTTGTAGTGGTCCCAACTTTCCCCCAAGCAGCTACTTCAGATAGATCACTTCACTTGGGAAAGATCTGATAGCCACTCTGGCCCCTGTGCACATCTTTAAGCACATGCACAAACCCACAAACAACCAATATATACACATAATTAAAATTAAAATAAAACTTTCAAATAAATTAGTAATTGGGCTATGAACATGATGCCAAGTGTCTCTTCTGGACTCACATTGTCCAAATGATTCCTTGGAATTCTGTTAAGTGAGTCTCTAGTCAGAGAATTTTGTGATCACCAAGTAGCAAACAGCAAAGTCTCTTATTTGTAAACTATGAGAAAAGGAAAAGAAAACTATAGTAATTTTAAAAGAATAGTCAAGATGAACACAAGAAGGAACTAAAATTCTTAGTGATGTTGAAAATATGGAGAAAAGAATTCTATGCAGAGGGCACAGCAAATGTAGGGGCATCTAGATCCCCTGTGCGTCCCACTGTTTGTGTGGCACTGTTACTGAGACATGAATGGGCAACCAATCTGGCTCTAGTACACAGGACACGAAAGTCCAAATCGGTGTACCAACTGGTTTTGGGGGATTATTTTAAAAAATATGTGTGAGAGGTTACTTTGGGAGCAGAAATGGCTCAAAACGTCACCCAGCATTACTGCAACTCATAACACCTAAAACCCTGTACCACATTCAATGTCTGGCAGGCAGCTCAACAGGTTAAAGACTGACTCTAGCGCCCTTTGTAGTCTGAGCCTTTTCCAAAGTAGCCCAGCTCATTTCTGCTTCCTCTAGGAAGCTTCCTTCATCTCTGTTCTCTCTCAGGTAGCTTAATTGACCCGAGCCCCTTTTTAGGCAGCTCACTGTGCAGTAGAATGTCTCTCAACAGTCTCTTATGCTAGAAAAAGCAGGGGCCTAGTGAATCTGGTCGTTTTCATGGACTTCCTGAAGCCATTGCGTTATTTACTTCCTGAGCTTGTCTGCCGGATGGAATGTTTCACATCCCTTTAAAATACTCTGTTGGTTCACCTCTGCATTTACCAACCGGTTTCTTAAGGAGCTTTCCTCTGAAATGATTGGTTTTTATCTCAGAGAAAACTGATACATAAAACAGCAGCAACAATAACAACAGTCACAACCGCAACAGTAAAAACAGCAGCAGTACCAACATCATCATCATCAACAACAAAACAACTACAGCCTTGTCTTTTCCATAGAAAAATACTTTTCTGATTTCTATATCATTGATCTATTTATATGCATATATTTTAACACAATAAGCTTTAATATCAGATAATCTTAGATTCTCTGTAACACTGCTTGGAAATTACATTCTACTGTGAATTTGCTGTCCTTGAGCATGCCCCATAACACAGGCAGACACACATTCACAGACACACAAGTTTAATAATCACATCTTCAAATTCATTCGCAGTTTTAAAGCCAGCATATTGTTGATGCTTTGTTGTCCTCCAAGTGAGATAGTTACATTAAGTAACTCCTCGTGTACTTTTGCTTTTGACAAATATTTAGTGATTGTCCTCTATCTTTGCAATATTATCAGAATATCACCATAGCCTGAGAAATTCTTTCAATGTTACTGTTAATTTCTCCCCCCCAATACTGAGCATTGAGATAAAAGCACATCTTACTATCTCTGTAACTTTACACTTCCCATAGTGTTGCATGGTTTGAATTATTCAATTGGTAGTCTTTACAGATTAAGATTTTTCTCCTTATCCTTTTGTATTTATTTCCTCCTATATTTTCATAGCATAATAACTCATTTTTCTTAAGAATTGGATATCCCATTGTATGAATGTACAACAGTCTGTTTATCTACTAACCTTTAGAAGGATATTTTGTTTGTTCTTAAATGTTTGCAGTGATGAACACATTTGCTTTAATGACCATGTTTCAGTTATTATAGGATATACATGTGGGATTTCTATACATATATAAACTGCATTTTAATTTACATCTTCACTCTTTCCCCCTTCTCCTTCTTGTTGACATACCACCTAATTTCAGGCCTGTGTGTGTGTGTGTGTGTGTGTGTGTTTGTGTGCACGCATGTGATCACTTGATTTTAGACTGAGTTGCTAGCATGAACATTGATAGAAAACATACATTTTTAAATACATTTAAATACAAAGAAAACAATGTTACTGCAAGATATGATAACAATGTATTTAAGTGTGTAAGGAACTGTGAAAATATTGTTCATGGTGATTCTGCATTTTCCCTTCAAGAATTAGTGAGGATTTAAATCATTCCCTATCTTTGTGAGTGGCTGGCTGTTGTCACGGGTATGTGTAGCTTCCTCACTGTCCTTTCCATTGCTGGTCAATAATAAGACATCTTTTCACATGCATTTTTACTATATATAATCTCCATAAAGCATGTGTTTGTTTGAGTTTCAATTGTTTTGTTTTGTTTTATTTTTGAGATTTGAGAAAAATTTATAAGCTTTCCACAAGCCTTTTATTAGACATCTTTTACATAGACAATGCTATTCATGAATTGTCTTCTAATTCATTGAACTTTTTTTCAGAAGGAATCTTTAGTTTTAGTGAGAACCATTCTATTTTCATGAATTTGATCTTTATAGAAATACAGAATCTGAGGAATATATATATATATATATATATATATATATATATATATATATATAAAATCATGTTACATATGTTACATTTTTTAAGATCGTGAGAAGAGTGTGGGCATATGTGTGCCATGCTGTGGCACTGGGAGTTGGGTAGACTATGTGGTAAACAGAAAGATAAGAGAGACAGACTATTACTATGTAATAAAAATTGTGAACTTCCAAGATGGCTGGCTTCTTTCTCACCCCTCTGACCTCAGAAAATGCCTGGAAGTTTAAATCAAAGGCCTGGCTACCTTTTGTTTCCCACAGGTAGACCCACTACTGGACCGACTGATCAACTTCAAGACCTATATCAGGATATGTTACACAACAGTTGTGGGTCAATCAACCAATCTATCTTTCTTCAAACTGATGTTACTTTCCCTAAATTAGGGGAAGAAAACTCTTCACATACTTATAAAGCACAGTTTTCAAGCAGAGACTGGATTTTTGGTTCCCTGAACCCCCAACACACACACACACACACACACACACACACACACTGCTTACAGAGTGTTTTTCTTTATGTGTCTACTATATGCGTATGTTTCCTCATCTCCAGATGATTGCATTTCCTCAACTGCTGGCTCTGTCTGTTCCTATTTGCAATGATTGAGATTTCTCCACTGCTACCTGTCATGTTTAAGAAGTCTTTTAATTCTTTAATTGTCAGAGAACATTAACCCAATAAAGAACCCAAGATTATAAGTGCACTGTGCTCTTCCATAAAATGTATGTGGAGGTCAGAAAACCAACTTGCAGTAGGTGATTCTCCATTTATTCCCTGAGGGTTAAGGGAATATGACTCAGGACATCAGTTCTGGTGACAAGTTCCTTTTGGGCTGAGCTCAGAGTGTGTTTACAATATCTTAAAGATATTTTTAGAGCTTATTTTTTACATTACGGTCAGGGGTATGGAAATTTAAATATATGTGGGCTTAAACTTTCCCCTTCAGGATATCAGTTGTTCTAGAATAATTGATTAAAAGGTCTTCTATCATTTACTGTTACATCTTTTCTCCCATATAAAACAAAGATGGGTTGACTATGTTCATGCTCAGTTTCAAGGCTTTCTTTTCTATTTCATTCATATCCTTGTACATTAATTTGCCAATACATCATCATCTTAATATGGGAAACTTTAGAGGAAGTGTTGAAACCAGGTGATTTTGTTCCTACAGTCCTTACAATAGTGAATCTTCATGTTAACAGATATTGAATGTCTTCTATGGTCTATTTGATCCTTTTATATCTTGAATAGATAGATCTTTCACATACATTGTTAGTTCTATATGAATTTCCTTTCACTTTTAGGTACATTTTAATATTTCAATTTCAACTTATTTGTTGCTGAAATATAGGATATCAATGACTAGTGAAAGTTAACTTTCCACATTTAGTACTATCTACAACCACTTCGTAATCATTAAGTACATTCAGGAATTTCTTATTATTATTCTTTGAATTTTTCAGAATTTTTTTGTTAGACACATAATATGTGTATTCTTTGATTCCCTTGATAGATTGGCTAGGACTTCTAGTACCATGTTGAAAGTCAGTAATTACTGAAAATGTCTTTACCTTGTTCCTCATATTTGTTGGAAAGTTCTGGGGTTTCTGCAGCTATGATGTGAGTAGTAGTGTTTTCTTAGATGTTGTTTATCATATTGAGTATATTCCCATCAATTCGATGTGCTTATAGTTTTATAGTTTTTATAGTTAAATAAGTACTTGGATTTTGTTAAACATTCTTCTACATATATTGGCAGGATAGTGTGATACTTTCTTTTTAATATTACTGATGTGAGGAAATAGATTAATTTTAACTATTGAATAATCCTTACATACACTAGATAAATCCTACTTGTTTGGCATACATTTGTACTCATGTATTTTTTGGTTTACTTTGTAAATATTTTACTGATATAATTGCCATTCACATTCATGAGATGTGTTTATTGATCTGTAGTTTTTATTCTTATAAAGTGTCAGTTGGTTGGGGGATTAGAGTAGTTTATGAATAAAAACATCACTAAAATGTAGTCTTCCAATTTCTTCAGACCTGAAGTGAACAATGTTTCTACTTTACATATGGTAACAAGGAAGTGACTTGATGATATTCAGTTCTTAGCTGAGTTTGCAGATGCTAAAACAGCTTTACTCATAAGTCTAATGTCTGGAGTTTTTATGTAGTAGTTCAGGATTCTGAGAGTGCACAAATTGAGGTGTAGAAGAAACATTATGTCTGTTTTAAGTGACACATATTATACATTGTTTATAATGAAGCAATAGAAAGCAGTAGTTGAATATCTACTTAGAAAAATATATTCCTGTAATTTGGATTGGGTCAGAATGATCTTTTCAGTTCCCCTTGGAGATGGCAAAGCGTTCTTACTTGAGGCTAAAGTAAGGGCACCTGAACTATGTAATGACAGAAGAATGAACGATTGTATCCTGGCACCCAGTGTTGAAAAAAAAGGAAAGTGCATCCAACAGATTCATGCCTTTGTCTGGGGAGAACCTGGGAAGTGCCATGTGATTTCTAATTCTCTCAGAAAATCTGCAAAGAGAATTAAGTTAGGAAGTAGGGCATCTGTTACAGAGCACAACAGTGGCAAGAAACTGTTCCAAAACAACTTACACTCCTGATCACTTTAGACAGCCTGTCTCCAGAGTCCTCTGAATCTACATTCACTTCAATGAGGATTCTCCTCCTAGAGTGCTTTGCAAGTACATAGCATGTGTCCTTGCAGCATTTTGAAATGTGCTTATAGCATAAGTTATTTATTTACATATTCTATATCACAGCTAAAATTGTTTAGTAAGAGAAAGCTCCAAACTTGCTTGCCACATAATGGACCTAGATAGAAAATAGACAATACATTTTAAATTTTTATACAAATATTTTTTTAACTATTAACATTGCAAAATTACAAAAGCTATTTAAACTTTTTATTACTAAACTAGGATAAGGAGTCTGGATAAATGGTTTTTACTTCAGTGATTTATATATTTAACACAGAGATTTAGTCATGACGATCCATCTCTAAGTTAAAGATCCTTTAATCAGAAGTATTATCTTTTTAATCCTTATTTTTTAAAAATTGAATATCTATTTGCATAAATGTCAAAGAAACACTACACGGAGTGACTTTGTGTCTTGCAGATAACTTGCCATTATGACAAAGCTATCTTTGAAGTGCTGTCATCTACATTTTCTAAGGGTATTCTCTTATATGTAATGGCACAGTGGTTTAGAACAATTAGTACCAACCCAGTATTATCACTTACTATGCAGAACCCACATTCATTCCATGAATTTACTTAAAATATCAGTTTTAAATAAAAAAAATTCACTCCTGGCTTTGTATAGTAATTCTTCTTGGCTTATGCACTTAAACTATAATGCCAATGAAGAAAAGAAGGGCTCTTAGAAGAATATCCCATTAGAAGGCACAGACAACCGAGTCATTCTTTGAGGTGAGACTTAATCATTTGGCTATGATGGATTATAAGATATTATTCTATTATAAAAATACCTCAGCAAGTATCCAAAAGCTTTGTCTCCTCTCTTTTAACTGTTTATTGATATTAACTTAGATATTTCATTTTAATAGATACTGTCATCCATTAATGATTATTGATGCTTAAATCACCGACACGTGGACATAGGGGGAATATTTTATATAATTATTATTTGGAAATTTACTTACTTTCTGGCTGAAGCTTCTAGACTCATTTTACCTAAGTTAAAGGGATATTCTTCTAAGAGCCCTTCTTTCCTTCATTGGCATTAGGAAAGAGAGCACCGTACCCATATACCAGACTAATGTGGGGACAGGTTTTAAGTGTAAGTGCTATGGGAATGTCAAGGTTCCAGGAGGCTAAGTTTCCATGAAACTCTTTGCCTCAGGACTGCTTCCAGGTTTCTAGGCCTGTCGTGCTGATTTCACTGGAGTGGATGTAGCACATTTACTGAACCATAGGTGAAGGAGTTGTTTTCTGGATGTATTCACTGGGACTGAGATCCACAAGTCTTTATTTTGATATGTTGTGGTTTTCTGTAATAGCCTCCATCCCTTGCAAAGAGAAGTTTCTTTGATGAGAGGCAAGAGCTATATTTATCTGTGGACTAAAAATAAATGTTAGAATGTATTTCAGGATAATACTGGTTTAGTAAAGTGGTGGTTGAACATTTTGGTCAAAGATCTCTAAGTTCACTGGCCCTGAAGTTGGCTGGTTTTTTTGACTCGGTACTTGGGTAGGTTTCCAGTACTGGCATTTTTTTTTTTTTTTTGAGACAGGGTTTCTCTGTATAGCCCTGGCTGTCCTGGAACTCACTTTGTAGACCAGGCTGGTCTCGAACTCAGAAATCTGCCTGCCTCTGCCTTCCGAGTGATGGGATTAAAGGCGTGTGCCATCACTGCCCGGCTGCTGTGAGTTCTTAATTGCCATGGATATGAATTCAAAAGATATTTCTTAACAATTCTCCCTATTTTCCATCTCTTAAGGCCTTTCCTACCCATCTTTTGTAATACTTCTGGAGCCATAGAGGGGATGATATGTCTAATTTAGGGCTGAGCACTTACCCATCACTTATTCTTAGCAATGGTACAATAATAAATCTCTGTATTCACTACCATCTACTTGAACTAGAGAAGCTCCTCTGAAAATTGAGAGAAGTTTTATCTAGGGATATAAACATAATAATAGAAATCATTGTGACACTGTGATTTACAAAAGAGTTTGGTTAAACAATGATACTCAGTTTCTCAATAAGGAATTGTGATCTCCCTTGGGCTGGCTAGGATCACTGGTGCCTTCTCCCAGCAGTTGAAAACACTTTCTGTGATGCGAAAGCTAGCCCGCAAGGAAGGCTTCTGCTGCCTCAGTTCTAGTTTGATTATTCATAACATGCATACATTTTATGTTGCATGTCATCAATAAGGTCTTATCATTTAGTTTTGGTGGACAACCAAGAGTATTGACAAGAGCTTGTATTCTTTTACTGGTCTTCTCGGCTCCCTGACTAAAATATAATGTAGGGAAAGGGAGATCCCTGTTCATTTTTTTTGGGGGGGGGGAATAAAACACATTCAGCCAGTATAGAAATCAATACAGAGTGTCTCAATAAGCTCTCGATAGCAGAGCAGCTTAATTAAACTATTCCTATGAATATATTCAAAGGATTCCATATCGTAATAAAGGGATACTGGCTCATCTGTGTTCAGTTTTTAATAGATTTGTTCACTTTTTTTCCCAGTAGCTAGGAAATGAAAACAGCCTGGAAATCCATTAATTTATGAAAATATAAGTAAAATGTGGCACATATACAGAACGGAATTATACAAATCTGAAAAAATCATCAAATCGGGACTGAAGAGATGGCTAGGCCTTTAAGGGCACTTGGTGTTAATTGAAAAGGACCTGAGTTTGAATCCTATCACTAACAGTTGTTTTCTTATACTATCTGTGATTCCAGCTTCAAGGAATCTGATTTCCTTGGCCTCAGCAAATTCTGTGCTTGAATTCTCAGGTGCAAACACATACAAATAATATCCTTTTAAAAAGATGAAATTTCAGATAAATGACAGTAATTGGAAAAATAAAACTGATTCCAATATTCCAGAGAAAGACATATAAATGCCACATATACTCCCTTATAATAGATCATGACTTCACATCTCTATTTTTTTCTGCTCAACCTGTGATAGCTGTTGAAGCCAGGAAACAAGAAAGGAAGCATTAGCAAGCTCAAAGGGAATTAAGAGAGATATAGTGGGTAGGAGGTACAGTTAATAAAATGAAGTGCGTATATTAGAACTATAAGGAAAACTATTACCTATTAATAAAATCAGTTTATTTGTATAAAATAGGTCTTGAAGGGACACGAATCAGATAGCTGAGAAAATTCATATTTCTGAGATGATCTTAGGGGCATAGAAAGAGTAAAACAGGACATAATTGATTGTCACTACCAAATGGTTGACTTATGGGCATGTGGACTTTCACACGTGACTGTCCATCATATCCAAGCATTACATAGCACTTCACAAATCAGAAACTCAAAGTAATGAAAGAAAGAATCAGCTTATGGAAAAGTGCTACCTTAGTAATGGCTCAGAACTTCACCACAATCCTTCCTTGTCTTGACTGTATACACAAAGTAGAACTCACATCTAACTGTAAATGATTAAGAATCAATGCAAAAACTTAAGTATGAAGGATTTCATTAGCTGCTACTATTCAAAAAATATCACTATTCTGCTTCAAGTAAACACCAATGTCTATGTACAGAGAATGTGAAATAATCACATTTTCAAAATAATCATGTGTGCTCCAGCAGAAAAACCTGTTTGTTGATTGCTTCGCAGGTTTTTGTCTGAGAGTTCTGGTGTGTTGGTAACTGAGAAAAAAAAAAGGGGGGGGCCTTTCAATGTCTAGAAAGGCAAATGTGCATGATAGTTAAATCGAATGTTTTCCTCTGTGAGTCTAGACCCGTGCTCTAACAATCAGCTCTTTCTCCTTACCAACTACAAGGGTAAGGAAAATATTTATTCTTTACAGTCATTCCCCCTTTACTTGCTCAGACAATTTTGAAAATAGCTCTGCGGGGAACTTCTTCAATAATGCTCTAGTGCTGACATTTCTGGGCACAGTATCCAATTGCATTGTATTGGTTGGTACAGAAGAGCCTCTCCAGCTGACAGCAGCAGTAAATCACTGCACCTGCCAAAGGAGTAAATCACAAGAAATATGGCAAACCATGTCAAAGGCTTCTCTGCCTTTAGAACATTGTTAAACACAAGCTCGTTCTCTCTTCTCTTCTCTTCTCTTCTCTTCTCTTCTCTCTCTCTCTCTCTCTCTCTCTCTCTCTCTCTCTCTCTCTCTCTCTCTCTCCCTCTCTATCTCTATCTCTTTCTGTGTCTGTCTGTCTCTGTTTCTGTCTCTGTCTCTCTCTCTGTGCATGTGTGTGTCTGTGTGGGGGAGAAAGAGAGAGTATATCTTTCTTTCTTCTGTATAAAATATAAGCCAGTTGCTTGTTTATAGAGAGCAAATATTCTGCCTCTACCAATTGGGACAGACTTATCCCACAGGCTTAATTTTGAAAATATATGTTTTTTTTATTGTCTTTGAAAATAAATAAGTTTTTGTATCCTTTTCTCTAAAATTTCTGCAAGGTAGACTGTTTTTCTGTGGTGTGTATTTTTACATTTTTGAAAGCCAACTTCTGTTATTGAAAGCTAAAAACTTTCTAATGATGTTCCAAAAATATCTATAACAGTAAATAATCCAGTTATACGCACATTAAAGGAAAACAAATGTTCTTTTTATACGTTGTCTCACTCTGTTACTAGATGTGCTGTGCATTTATATAAACAACTACAAGTTTCTTGAACACCTACTGGGTATCAATTAATCTAGAGAAATAACATATATTTTATAAAAAGTTTCTTTCCCTAAACAACCTAAAGTTTAAGTGTTAAAAATTGGCTAAATGATATGAACTAGTGTGTAAATTATTCATTAAGATGATTGTTAACAAATAGTAGAATGGAATTTCTGTAAATGATTCTGGGAAGAAAATATCACATTGTAGCTCAGCAAGTACTAGAAAAGTCATTGAAGGCATTCATGAAAAGTGAAGTGCCCATTGCAAACAAATGTAAAAATAGTACTTCAAGTCTTAGGATAAACTTTGAGTCTATTCACTCTGAAGAGAAGATGTTCACATAACAAATCTGGATCATTGCTAGATATGTTTATTTTATGAATAGGTTTACAAATGTCAAATTTTATATCTTGAAGTTTGTATTTTATGTGTATTTCAATTTTACGTGTGTATCATATGTGTGTATGAACTTGTTTAGGCCTAATTAGTTAAAAACAAATCACACAAGCATGAGGAAGATTAAAATCTTTACTTAAAATGTCATATGGACACACATACCCACAAAGGAGAATATAATAAGAGGGCAGCAGTTATACTATCACAAGTCCAAATAAATCCCAATATTTTCATAACAAGATGGGGCTGGAAGTGATTCCTTCCCATATTCTGTAATGTCAGCATGTGGTGTGTGTAGCATTGTGGTGTAACCACCTCCTGTACTTTAGTCATCTGTTCCTTGGTACTCTGTTTATAGCATCCCAATAAAGTCAACGCATCTGAAATCCTCAAGATAAACAGCTGCTGGATTAATTGTCACTGTGGTGATACTTAGAGGAAGTAAATGGGGGAAAAATGCATTCATTAGTAATCTGCTTTTGTGGATCATTCATTGTGAGGGTTAAGAGTCAGCAGCTCAATCTATGGTCACAGTTGGGCCCTTCTATCCTTGTGAACATGAGGACACAGCATTCATTGCTTTGTCCATATGCTTCCTGCCATTTGAAGTCTCCAGGATGAGGACATGTGAGCAATGAGACAATCTCTCCCTACTCACGAGTGTTAGTACCACCAGGATGCCTAACTTCCAAACCTTCACAACAGTGATAAATGTTTAATTTAATACTTCATTACACATTTGTTCTCAGGCATTTGGTTATAGAGATGGTATTTGTAGCAAACAGCAATCTGCTTGGTGTTTAATGTGGGTTACAGTGAATGTCCTGGTTCTGGGGGTCATAGACGTTAAAGAGGTTCCCTCAGCCTTGGGGGTTTCCAAATATGAATTTCAAAAGGCCATCCTTGTGAGGGCAGGGCAGGGGAGGGCAGGAAGGCAGGAAGGCAGGAAGGCAGGAAGGCAGGAAGGCAGGAAGGCAGGAAGGCAGGAAGGCAGGAAGGCAGGAAGGCAGGAAGGCAGGAAGGAAGGAAGG
>NC_034604.1:79487342-79498453 GCF_900095145.1 Mus pahari | reverse complement strand
GGAAGGAAGGAAGGAAGGAAGGAAGGAAGGAACTTAGTGGAAGTTGTCCTTTTCTATGGAAGAGGACATTAAATATATGGGCTTTGGATGGAAGCACTTTGGCAAGCTTCTCACAATGTTGCCTAAAGAAGAAAAAAGCAGTCACTGAAGGAATGACTTCAAACACATATGTCCTTGATATTCTCTAAGGAAATGAGGCAACATGTAGCTAAACTATTGTAGCCTTTGGATTTCACAGACAGACACACAAAAATGTTAGCCAAAGTGGTAAGAAATACAAAACCTTTATAAGTGGAAGAGAAGAAGGCAAGCATGCCGCATTGAACATCAGGAAAAGGCGTGTTTGGGAAACTTACACTCCTGAGATCTCGTACTTGACAGAGATTTAGGTGCTTATACTTGAGTTAGAGGTTCACAGAGGCTATCTAACATCGGGGCTTAGTCCAAAAAACTCGGAAGCATCCTCCTTCCCTCCCTTGCCCACAACAACACAGTTCAGAGTTAAGAAATAGATATTCTCTAGACAGGAGTGTATAAGTTGGTATAAGTGAACACAGGGTCCAGGAGGGGAACACAAATGGAATACAATAGAGTATGATGCAGTAGTCCAGAGTACAGCAGAATTCATGCTGTCTTCAATTCCTATTGCCATGGTATACGATAAATCAGCGGACAGATTAATATTAGGATTATAAAGTCACTTCCCAGTTAAAACTAGGCTGCATGGTATCCTTAGCAAAAGATGATACAGTTTTCTATAGAATAATATATGGAAAGTTTTAGCTTTAGTGTTTTCCTTGAACAACTACTTAGCTAGTATGTTCACTCAGACACACTACTGATACTACACTGAACCAGGACACGGTTATGCTATAGGAACCTGGCAGGTCATGTTGAATAAAATGGCTTGAAGGAACATTGACAACAAAAAGCCATAAACATATTCATACCCCCATTCAAATGGAATGAGAAGGTTATTTCTAATTGCTCCTGGCACATATATTTGCCTTTTGTTTCATCTTTAATATGAAGTGGCAACATTTTCCTCATCTTTTCATACTGGAATTTAGTTCTTTGTTGAAACATCAATCTTTTTTTTCCTTCTTCTACATGAGACTCCTTAAATCAGAGAAACTGTAAAGAAAAGTAAGAAGATATTTGGTGACCTAAAAGTGCATATTGTTTAATATGCCTATTAAGGTGTATAAAAACTGCCTAGGCTGGCAATCTACTGAGTAATGTGGTTTCTGTCAGTACCACTGGAAGCCATTGTGAGTGAGCTGGTACTTGGACATGGGAGAAAGCTGGGAGGCTGTGGGTGAATGATGGAAACCAGGGACAGACTTTCGTTTGGAATGGATTCCATTCAGGGTAGGTCAGATTCCTGTGAAGCTTGAGTCTGTCCTCCTAGTCAGAATGCCATGTTTCCCTACTTGCTATGCCTCTGGATAATGACATAAAGTTTTCTTTATTAAGTGCCACATTGTCACACAATGGTATGCCCAGGGAGCAAATTAAATAGGAACTGTCAGAAGCTATGTCACACTCAGGTATTCTAAGATTTTCAGTTCCCCATTCAAGCCCACTTCATTTTTGAGTGCTACAATTCAGTATCCTTGACAGTGCCCAATTAGAAGAAGGCCTGAGGAAACCCTAAGGAAAATCATACTTTAGACAGAGAGCAGCCCTTTCTTTAGAAAGTTTCAAATTAATCACATTTTAAATATAATTGTCTGACAAAATAAAATTTAGTGATAAATATGTAAGCATTTATTTGGAAAGTCAGAAATATTACTATGCTAAAGAAGTTAATTTGTTAGCATCTTTCACAAATGTTTTTGACAGCTTAAACTCAAGTTTATCTTATCTGTTGTTGACTATCGTCTGGGAGGTTATAAAAGAAGAATTATAGTCCCTCAAATTGTCTTAAAGGACTTCTTATAGATTCTTTTAAGGTTTTGATTCATATTAGATACCAATGGCTTAATTAAGGCACATAATGTGAAATGACAAAGAGATCTGCAGCTGCTGTTAGTCTTGTTCTTCTGACTTTAAATTGTCCAACGTTTTGTAAACCAGGAAACCAGTGACATAGCTTAGTACATAAAGATAGTTGTCACAAAGCTTGAGTTCAAATCCTGAGACCCACAGGATGAAGAGAGAGAGCTGACTGCCTGCATTATTCATTTGAACTCACATATACAAGACAGCAAATTTGCCAATACATACATATGCTTACACATAAGCATTTATACACACACACACACACACACACACACACACACAGAGTGTGCTTAATTAGTTTGAAAATCCATCAATGTTGTGGTTAGGAATTGAGGAAAGGAACATGACTGAAAATTCCCCTCAGTGCCTACTCAGATTTCTATGACAGAAGATTGGCTGAGGGTGATGCTGACATTGCCAGGCAATTCAAGGTGAAGAAAGATCATGCCTCTTCAAATCATGTCTTCATGTGCTTCAGAAGGGACCAAGGAAAAATCAATCCATAGCTTACACAGATTGCTGTGGAAATATGCCTCTCACTTTATGTGAATTGTTATTCAGCCATCCATTTTTTGAAATGATATACAGAGAAAATCTGCACTGGGCACTGTTTTGTTTTCAATGTCTAAATGTACAGAAAAGAAGTTGGATTAGGACAGGTTTGACTTCTAGATAAATAAATAAATATATATATATATATATATATATATATATATATATATATATATCACCTTTACTTTAGAAATTACTAGTTTCCAGTAGGCTTACTATGTTCAATTTCATGGATTTTATTAAGATATTTGAAATTTTCATTTCTTTTATTGACCTATAAAATATGCTTTGATTTTGGGCAGATTCTGACTCTAGCCTAAGAAGTTTGAATACCACTGAGGTTCTCAATAACTAATAGTTATGTAAAACAATTTTTATTGCCATTTGACGTTAATTCAAATGGGTCTTCTCTCCTACCTACACTGAGACATCAACACATAAAACAGTACCTCATTTCTGAGTCATACCCTGTATTTAATTAGCATTTTAAGGATTTTAAAACACTCTGGAAGAGTGGATCAAATTATCCCCATATATATGAAAGATAAATGTCTTTTTTAATGTCATTAAATTACTAATGCAAAGTGAAAAAAGAATTAAGTAATGAACTTCTCAGTAATCACAGGTATAAAAAGCAGTAAAGAGAAAAAAAAACAATACAATTTCTCAGATTTGATTGACTTAGTTCAGTATGCAGTAGGGGTTGGATTTGTCCAGTTGGGATTTTTACTCTCCCTGTGGAAACTTGTCTGGCTACTTCCACTAGGAGCCATGACACACCTGCCTTGCAGACAGACCAGACAGAGCATCCGCTTCTCAACATAGGATTAGGTGTGTTACCTCTCACAGCCACTTTGATGTGTGTCCAAAACTAGATCGTTTCTATGGTGCATATCCTGAGCACTCTGGGGAGGCAATCAATGCTTGTACTGCAGCTGACTCTGTGTGCAGCACTGCCGCATAGACCTAGCTCTCTCTGAAACTGCTACAGCCACCCCTGTGCAGAGACACAGTCTTTATATTGTAGTGGAACAAGAGCCATAGGTCTGAAGTCTCCCTTTCATTCCAACTATTTTCTAATTGAGATTTTTAAAGCATGAAAGTCCATGTTGTCTCTCCAAATATAACACCAAGGTGTGATGTTATTATCAGAAGCACTTTCTAATAAGATATTTTATGTCATTTTGATATATACAAATTAGAATGTTTTATTTTTTTGCTTTGTCTTATACCATCCAAAAGTCCTAAAAAAAGAAGAGTATTTCACAATGAAAAATTAAATTCAAGTCAGACTTGTGCTCTTTCATAGGGGCCTCCCACTCATTAATAAAGGGGATACATTGCATGAAATAGTTCATTAATTAGAGGACTCTCCTGGGAAAGGAAATGAATTTTCTATGATTAATGTCACTCCACAGTTTAACTTATTTTCAAAAATTACTTAATATCATTTACTTTTTCTGGTGCTGTGGAAATAAAAATCCTGTGCACGGAAAAAAATTACAATTAGAGGAAAGATTGCTGACTCAGAGTTTCGAGACATCAGTCTACATGTCAATTGTGACTCAGCAAAAACATCAGGGAAGTGCAAGCCTGTTGTACAATGGTTATTTTAATTTGCTGTGATCAGGAAACCAAAAATGAACAACCTAGCTCTAGGGAAATGTAAAATAAAGAATTTCCTTCCAGTGAACTATTTCCTCCCATTAAGCTGCTTATCCTGATGGGTCAAAAAAAAAAAAAAATCATAACAGCCTCCAGCAACTGAGGATAAAGTATTAAACATGAGAATTTATTGGGAGACATTCCACATTCAATCCATAACAAACATGACAGGATTAGGTTTTTTTCCCCAAAAATCCAATGACGAATAACTCTGAATCAACCTTTAGCAGAATGTCAGGCTTAGTATCCACTTAGGTTTATAACTTCAAATGACTTTGATAGCATTTTTGATACAGCACATCTACATTTTTAAGAAAATGTAGTGTTTAAATTTAAGTAATTACTCAGAAAATGCTATATCGTAAAAAATGCACCAGTGAACTTCACCCCTAAAAGCAAAATAGCCCTTGGCTCCAAATGCAGTAACTACTTGTCTTCTTCATGATACAGAGTAAGCATGAAATAATGGTTTTAATTTGCATTCTGTTGCTCCTGGCAGCTTAAGCTCTAAATATAAAATTAGTTGCTGCATTCAGTACTTATACTGAATTATTAGTGAATATGAACTTTTGATCCATGGTAACGTACTTTTCAGAGAATAATGTAAAAGTTAGTAACATGCTCTCAAAGACCTGAAGAATTATCTCAGAGTTACCTGATCCACAGTATCAAGCTGCTACATGCACAATGTTAACTGTCTTTATTGATCTCTTCAAATGGTTAATTGAGAAAAAGAGAAAACATCAATTTTGAACTCTAGCGCCCCTAAGTTATTACCTCTTAGGGACCGAGTCCCACATGACTTGGTGTTTTAATCTGAATAAGGGAGAGATGAAATGAAGAATGGACCAGATGCCAAGACACATACACACAGAAAAGCTGGTATTCCTTAGGGTATACACACTCAGATGAAGTGGTCTAACTACTGCAACAACCCAGAACTTCACCTTGTTAGTTACATACAATGCATGATGGGGGTGGGGTGGGGTGGGGTGATATAAGTTAGAACTTTCAGCCTCTAAATATCCCGGAGGAGAAACCTTTCTTAGTTTTTGAAGTACACTGCCAACATTCATGTCGAGACCATAGGAAAGCTTTGCCAATTCTGAGCCTAACCTATATGGGGAAGGCTTTGCTAATTCCCAAAAGGCCTAAAACATTGGTCCTTGATATGGACTTGCCCATGTCAGTCATACAAGTTCACTGTAGACTCTGTTACTCATACATTAAGTCAGGGCTTTCTCAGCTCCCCTAAGATACTGAAGGAACTTCCATTTATCAACAGCCACTGACAAAATTAGTGTCTGCCTTTGATAACTTGTAGTATTTGGATGACTTTAATTATTGGGACATTGAAAGCTCAATAGGTGTTTGTAGCTAAAACTACTTGATTCCTTATCTTGTTTTATTATTAGGTACTTGACTCTGGAGGGCCCCTTTATTTATTTTGTTGTTGGTGTAATAATGGGGGAATAATGGCTGACTCTTTTTCAGTTCTATGTGTTTAATATCATCTTTCAACAAAAAATACATCTCCCTTGTCTTATAACTTTCCACACGGTTTATAATTTGAGTGTTTCTGAATACTTGCAAAAAATTAGTTGATACCACACCAACTATGGTGAGTTAGACAGTGGCTATACACTAGCAGACTAAGAAGTTTCTATGTGTTATGGATATATTAATAAAAGAAAACTACTAGCTGTGTGAATAGATGTTTCCTACAGTTGGAAACAATTACGGCTATCATGAAGGAAGCCCAAATGAGATCTGTCTTATGGACATCCTCTTTATGAAAATGAGTACCTCATAGGACTCACTATGCTCAGGAGAGCTAAAAAGCATCCATCCTTGGAAAATATGTACTCTTGGATAAGTTTCTGACTCCTTTCTTCAATAGGGTAGGTTTTTGTGCACCAGGCTCTGGGTGGAATTTTCAGTGCTGTAGCTGAGGTACTTCAGTGTGATGTGGCTGCCTTTGATTAACCCATGCTTTTGTAATTAACACTACTACAATCATTAGTTCACAAAGGTGTCCAACATGAACCTAGGCAGTATGCTTTCTTTAATATTTCTGTCTATATGGGGTGCTGGCTATCTGCAATAAATAACAGTTGCATTAATTCATTAGATTCTAATAATAAGGAGATAGGAGTTAACAATCATATATTAGTGCCAAATATCATCTTGCTAAAGTGTGATCAACATGTTTTGACAATGGAAAAGTGGAAAGGAAAAAAAATAGAGAAAATAAAGATTCCAAATGCAGATATTGGTTTGACTCTTAAGTGAAGATGAGAAAGCTTATTAACAATACAATATTTGAACAAAATATAAGTGTATTACCTCCAACTTATAAAAAATAACTCCATCAAAAGACTTTTAGAACTGGTAAACCTACTGGGCAAAATGACAGGATACAAATTTAATGTATTAAATTGACAGGGTGTACTGGTGAGTTTTGTGCGTCAACTTGATACAAGCTAGCATCATCAGAGAAGGAGCCTCAGCTGAAGAAATTCCTTCATGAGATCCAGCTGTGCAGCATTTTCTCACTTAGTGATTTCTTGGGGAGGGTCCAGATCATGGGGAGCATGCCATCTCTGCGCAGGTGATCTGGTGATTTAAAAGAAAGCAGACCAAACAAGCCATGGGGAGAAAGCCATAAAGCAGTAACTCTCCATGACTTCTTTATCAGGTCCTGCCTCCAGGATCCTGTTCTCTTTGAGTTCCTGTTCTGACTTCCTTCAATGAGGAACAATATGAAAGTGCAAGCCAAATAAACTCCTTTCTCCTAAACTTCCTTTTTGGTCATAGTTTTGTTACAAAAGTACAATTCCTAACTAAGGTACAGGGCATATAGATAATAAGAAAGCCACTAAGATTGCATGTCTGAGAAAAATTACTGGGTCATCACAATGCCTGCTTTCAAAATATACCATAGAGTGACAGTTTAAAAAATCCACACGATACTAACACTGAGAAAAAGTTCATAACTAAGAGATCACAACAGAAGATCCAGAAATAATTCCAGGTGTGTATAGCCATCTCCTTCTTGGTTAAAGTGCCAGAGGTATACACTGTGAAAAAGAGATCCTTTTCAACCCAGGATAGAATAATAAAATGTAATCTACACTGATCTGTACAAAAGTCAACTCAAGGGACTGGAGAGATGACTCTGCAGTTAAGAGTGCTTGTTACTCACTGGGCTTCAGTGCATATGCTTTTCATTCTAGCCCTTAGGAGGCAGAGGCATGCCAGATCTCTGAGTTCCAGACCAGTCTCGCCTACAGAACAAGTGCCAAGATAGCCAAGGCTACACATAATCCCTGTCTTTAAAAAAAACAAAACAAAACAAAGAGTGCCTAATGTTCTTATAGAGAACCAACTCTAATCTCCCACATCATGTACAATAACCTGTAAATCCAGCTCCAGGACATTTGAAATCTCGACAGGCATACCGATACATCTGGCATTCACATATACATATTCATGCACATAAATAAATATTAAAAAAACAATTAAAATGGATAAAGTAACTTAATGTAAATATGGAAAATGAGCCATATAAAACATTGGAGGAGAGGTGCTTGGTCCTATGAAGGCTCAATAGATGCCGCAGTGTAGGGGAATTGAGGGTGGGGAGGCAAGAGTGGGTGGGTGGGTGTTGGAATACTACCATAGAAGCAGAGGGAGGGGTTTCTGGAAGGGGGGAAACCAGGATAGGGGATAACATTTGAAATGTAAATAAAGAATATATATATATATTTAAATATATATATATATTTAAAAACACTGAAAATAGGCACAGATTTCCTTAATACAGCTCTAAAAAATTAGGAAACACAAAAATTTTTAAATCAAACTGTATCATATTATAAATCCTGTGAATAACAAATGAAACATTTATTAAAGGGAAGGCATGCCCTAAACAATGGGAGAATATCTTTTGTATGTGTAACAGGGTTAATTTGAAAAATACAAAAATGAGTCAGTAAAAATTTAATGATTTAAATCAGTGATTTAACTTATATCAGTTTTAAAAATACGTATTAATTTTTAACTTAGGTGTATTGGTATATGGTGTGTGTGTGTGTGTGTGTGTGTGTGTGTGTGTGTGTGTGTGTGTGTTTATGTGTAGACAGTGCCCAGAAGAGGGTCTCGGAGCTTTTGAGACTAGGAATACTGGTTGTGATTGCCCTGTGTGTGCTAGTAGCTAAACCCAGATCCTTTGATACAGTAGCAAGGGCTCTCAATGGTTGACCTACACCTCTACCCCCAGTGAATACCCCTTTGATCTGCAGAAACAGATTTCCACAAAATAAATGCAACTGTCCAATAAAAGTAATGTTTGTGACTGGTGTAATTCTTTTTCTCACTGTTTGCTTTTGCGTGTTTTGAGACAGGTTCTCTGCATTAGTCATTGTGAATGCGTTTGTTTCTTATTGCAGCTAACACTTTTGGCAGGCAATATTTGTTGTTGTTACTGTTTTGTTTTTGTTTCCCAAAGATATCAACATCTATTACCTGATTGAGGAATCAAACAATAAATGACAATAAACACAGAAATGTTTCCATAACTCAAAATGATATACTAAAGATAGGTATTTCTTAATTGTTGGAATTAATCCATTTTTTTATTCAGGAGAAGTGTTTTGTATGCATCTGAATCCTGAACTGGAAATGAGTTGGTAAATAATACAATCCCCTTTAACTTGTAGTAATTATTGTGCTTCCTAGTTTCTGTGTGGTTTGTTTGTTTGTTTGTTTGTTTTTGAGCAAGTCACAAGATCAGTGCTTGTCCACCAAATTACTATTTGTTTAATCTTATTGACACAAGAAGCAGCATCAGTGACATATCAAACATTATTCTTTACCTCTTCACTCACCATCAATAAAAACCATTTTCATTGTCTTCAATCAGGGGTGGTCTGAGTGGAGCAGAGAGGCACTGGTGCAGGGGGAAGGAAAACTGTTCATACTCCAAGGCTTATGTGCTTTTTGTGATTTTGAAATCTCAGGACTCATCACATCAAATATCATAATTTGTCTCATGTTTCACTCAACTCAGATATGGATAGTTATTAAATTACAGGAATTCTCTGTGGTTATTTATCACCTTTCCTTAATTTAAAACCCATAGCTATGAAATATATATAGATGAATATAGATGAATGAACAGATATATCCCATTCATTAAACTCTAAAACTGGTAAAGTTACCTCTTCTCAAATATATCTATAAATTAGACAAAATGCCCCCAAATCCACTATCTGTTTTGGGTAGAAATTGTTTTGGGTAGAATTTGGCTACTTCTAAAGAAATTTAGAAGGCTAAACATTCAAAACACATTGAATTAACAAACTAACTGAAAAATAAGACAAAGTTAACAGTAAAAATGATTTTACATCAGGAAAAAAATAAGGAACAACAGAGAATCAGCAACGTCTTATTGTCAGACACTTAAGGAATGAAGGAAATTAGAATTTCTGAATCCAACTCATTCAATCCAGAGAGGAACAAATGTAATTTAGCCTAGAATTAATAATATATTCAGTAAATCCTACTAAAAACACTGACACTTTATGCATAAAATAAGTGTTATCAATAGCTCACATCAAAATAAATTTACACAGAATTTATATAGCTGAAAGTACAACCATAAAAAATATTTTTGAATGGCACATCTGGTATATTGGATTGACAATTTTTTAAATACTTTCCTTTATTTTTGCTTTATGTATATGTATGCTTTACCTGAACACATTACTTTCATAGGCTAGAATAATGTGTCAGATCTGCTGAGAAGGAAGATTGTGAACTGCCATTTGGGTCTGCAAATGAAACCTGGGTCTTCTGAAAGAGCAGCCACTGCTCTTCTCTGTCATGTTATCTTTCTAGACTCTGACAAATATTTTTTAAAAACTGTATTAAAATGATGAATGTTTGCAGAGAGGATATAGCATGTTATACTCCACCAAAACAAAATTCCTTATTATTAGGAATAATATAATTATAATAGAATAAACTTACCTTTTAAATTAAAATTGTAATGAAAATTTTTAATTGTTTTCATTAAAATTAAATGAAAAAGATACACTGAAGACTGGAAGAAAAACATTGTAACCTAAATATGATTGTTTTAAATCTGGTGTGGTAAAGCTCACTAGTAACTGACTAGGGAGCACATCCCTGGGGAAGACTAATTCTCTCTTTCTCAGAACTTCTTAATTGCCTGTAGTTATTTTCATAACAAGTTGTCAGCTTTAAAAGCATAGACATACCAGAAAGATTAAATAGATTCAGCAGATAATATTAACAATTGTATAGCTACATGCGGTGTGTGTGTGTGTGTGTGTGTGTGTGTGTGTATGGAAACAATGGTTAAAAGAATTAAGAGACCATAAATTAGAGAAGAGTTGGGGATTTGAAAGGGATTGGAGAGAGGAAAGAGGGTAGTGATATCACTACATGTCAACAAATATAATTAATTAATAAGAGCAAGATCTATCATAATGCAGGCATAAAAATGGTATGTTGTCTTATGAGAAGTGTAAAAATAAAAATAAGCACAAGAATTTGGTCTCACTGCCATTAATGACCAAGAAGACCTATTACATCTAATTAGAAGAGCTAATATTAAAGACCCATGTTTTACAGAACATTAGCAAGGATATAAGGGATAGGAATACATGTGTTCCTTTGAGAATGTAAAATGTGAGTGTTTATTAGAAAATTTCTAATGCCAATAAATTACACAGACCAGTATTATCTGCTTAGGAATATTCAGAGCATGTGACTTATACAAACTTCACATGCATGTTCAGTTAGGCGTACTTACAATAGTAAATCCGAAACAACATAAACCAACAGCACAATGTGGACACATT
>NC_034604.1:79485690-79487331 GCF_900095145.1 Mus pahari | reverse complement strand
CAGAAACCTAGAATACCCAAGATAAAATTTGTAAAACACATGAAACTCAAGAAGAAGGAAGACCAAAATGTGGACACTTTGCCCCTTCTTAGAATTGGTAACAAATCTTCCATGGAAGGTGTTACAGAGACAAAGTTTGGAGCTGAGATGAAAGGATGGACCATACAAAAACTGCCCCACCCAGGGGTCCATTCCATAATCAGCCACCAAACACAGACACTATTGCATACGCCAGCAAGTTTTTGCTACAAAGACCATGATATATCTGTCTCTTGTGAGGCTATGCCAGTACCTGTCAAACACAGAAGTTGATGCTCACAGTCAGCTATGGGATGGGACATAGGGCCCCCAATAAAGGAGCTATAGAAAGTACCCAAGCAGCTGAAGGGGTCTGCAACCCAGTAGGTGGAAAAACAATATGAACTAACCAGCACTCCCAGAGCTTGTGTCTCTAACTGCATATGTAGCAGAAGATGGTCTAATCAGCCATCATTGGGAAGAGAGGCCCCTTGGTCTCGCAAACTTCATATGCCCCAGTACAGGGGAACACCAGNGTCAAGAAGGGGGAGTGGGTGGGTAGGGGAGCAGGGGGGGAGGGTATAGGGTACTTTGCGGATAGCATTTGAAATGTAAATTAAATAAATACCTAATGAAAATTGAAAAAGAAATGAACTAATATTAAAGACTCATGTTTTACAAAACGTTAGCAAGGATATAAGGGATAGGAATACATGTGTTCCTTTGTTAATGTAAAATGTGAGTGTTTATTAGAAAATTTCTAATGCCACTAAATTACACAGTCCAGTATTATCTTCTTAGTAATATTCATAGCATGTGACCTATACAAACTTCACATGCATGTTCAGTTAGGCTTATTTATAATAGTAAATTTGAAACAACATAGACCAACAGCACAATGTGCACACATTCTCTAACAAAACAATATTTACAGGAAGTCCATAATGAACATTTCACTGTTGCACACAGAATCGTGGTGAATGTCAAAATGATTATGTAATAAGAAAGATGCTAAAAGAAAAAAATGTGAGCCTTACAACTCTTTACATGAAAATTTCAGGATGGAATGTCATCTGCTGAGGTGACATATGTGTATTTTCTGAAGGACTGAGCGAGAATAATTAAGTATGTGCATGCTGTGAGAATAGTTTGGGATGATCATTAGTTGGAATTGTTCTACATGTGTGCTATGCTTGTATCTGTAATGCTAACTAGACTTAAGAACAGCTATTCCAAACTTAAATAAAGAATTTAAAAAAATGAAGCCATTAACAAAGAAAAAGTCAAGGAAAAAAAAACATAATGATGTTTCTAAAACAAATTTTGTAGCTTTTTAATTACCAATTATATATACTCAAGACATATATATGTATCTTTCTATAAAGCACATTAGGAAAATTTGTTGAAGGTTTTCTCTATTATGAGAATTAATAGACAATAAATTATTTGTAGGCTTTTATCTATATGAGATTGTGAGGGGAGTTCTTTCTTTTTTCTACCCACTCCCACTTTCTGGCCTAGGTGTTCCCCCACACTGGGGCATCAGGCTTTCTTTCATCAGGACCAAGGGCCTCTCTTCCCATTGATGATCAACTAGGCCATCCTCTGCTACATGTGCAGCTA
>NC_034604.1:79446825-79485557 GCF_900095145.1 Mus pahari | reverse complement strand
GGCTCAGACCCAGGCCATGGTTCCATAACATTTAGTGTTTGTTGTCTCCACGATTAACCCAATCTAGAAACTGTCTTACAAGCATGTGGGAGTCATATTTCTTGCATGGTTCTGTTTCCCATCAACCTGGTGAACTAGGCATTACTCAGAGTCAGCTGATAAAGTCGATAAGTGAATGATAAATAGGTTTCCATTCAAGAGGATACATGCATTCTGACCAGCCCTCTACATACGTTGCAAGTCGGTCTCTTTCAGGCATCAGTAAGTATATTCATTTGCAAATATTTTGTTAAAAATAGAAGTAGGAGCCGGGCGGTGGTGGCGCACGCCTTTAATCGCAGCACTTGGGAGGCAGAGGCAGGCGGATTTCTGAGTTCGAGGCCAGCCTGGTCTACAAAGTGAGTACCAGGACAGCCAGAGCTATACAGAGAAACCCTGTCTCGAAAAACAAAAACAAAAACAAACAAAACAAAACAAAAAAAATAGAAGTAGGAGCCCAGAAACACAGATCAATGTTATGAACACTTACTGCTCTTGGAGAGGCCCAGGGTTTAGTTTCACAGGGTTTTCAACTCCCTCTTCTAACAACTCCCATGGGAACCAGGCAAACATGTACTAGACATTCATAATTGTAGGTACTCACATATACAAATAACAAGATAAGTAGTTCTTCAAAAATGAATTTATATACTCTATAAATGATCCTTTGTTGTTACTTTCTGCCTTGGTGTCCCTGAAAAGCCACTAATGCAGACAAAAAATTAGTGACATCTTTCATGATGTGAAACTTGTATTCACTACTCACTAAACACGTTAATCTTCTGTTGGTTTTTCCTTTGTATGAAAACTAGCTGATCATTGTGTTTAAAATACCAGCTTCTTTCTTTCACACATTCATTTCATAGTCATTATTTGGAATATATACTCCAGCAATGATGAAATTTTTTTCTGTATCAATGTACTTGAAATGGAAGTAGGGGAAGTGTTACATTCCATTCTTAATATGACACCTCGGATCCTAAAGAAGAATCATGCATGTCAAAATAAGGAAGAGAAGCCAACACATTTCCTAAATCACCTCATATCTTACACATATAGCTGTTCTTGCAGAAATTAATTTTAGATAAATGACTAATTCTGTCAAGTGATTGTGTCACATGTAAAAGGAGCAATGATAAATACATAAAGAGAAAAGGAAATATCATCAGTACTCTCTCAACAAAAACGAATATTTCAGCACTTTTCTATCAGTTCTCATTTTCCAATGAAAGAGTTGCCAAGGAAACCTCATGCTAAACAAAACCCGCTGTCAAATGCCGTCATTAAAGTGAGCAAACATTACCCATGAGACCCCTCTCTTGGAGGCTCTGTTCATTATTTCCTAAATCTGTAAAGCTATCATTTCCAGGGTTTCTTCTGAGTACTAACATAAAAAGAAACAATCATGATTTGTAAGAGTATCATTGAGAAACACTCTTTCCTCATTCTCAAAGTGTAGCTCAGAAAGAAGGAGAACTAACGTCAATCTCCTGCTGCGTGCCCGGGAACCTGAACCTCATTTGGTAGCTTATCATTCTCTATCAAAAGAAAAGAAAACATTTTGTAGCTAAGTTCAACTCACCACTTTCATCACTAAAAGCCAGAATTATCAGAAAGATTCAGGACAGAGAATTTTCTTCTCATTTCCTTACTTGCTTCTGTGATCTGAATTATCTGACAAAAAAAAAAAAAAAAAATTGCTGATCCTTCAGAAAATTATGAGCTCCTACTTTCAGCAAACTGAGATGCGGAACAGTCCAGATTGGCTCTAATGCAAATCATGGAACCCAGAAGAGAGGAGTCAAGGAAGAACAGACCTTTTTCTGCCTTTGATCTAGTGTTCTATTGCTTGGAAATTGGCTACATAAATGGCGGGGGTGAAAGGCGACTGAGGGCATGAAAAGGGGCATTGTCCAGACAGAGGCTTTGAAGTCAGATTCAAAGTTCATGTTGCCAGGCTCCTACTTCTTATAGCACTTTAAATGTCAGTTAATGTTGCTCTTTTCATGAAATTTTTATCGTTATTCTAGTTTCAAATCCAAGGGAGGCTGGGGGTGGTAGTTTACAAGGAATATCACATCTCCTGGGAACCTGTGGCAAAAGACCATTGAGATTGAGGCAACCTGGGCTATGTGTGTGTCTGTCTCTGAAAAAGATAAAACAAAACAATAGCAAAATCAAATCTAAGGGCTGAGAGACTGCTGGATTGTCTTTTGCAAAGCCCTGGATTAAATTTCAATGATGACAAAAATAATAATCATGACAATTATAAATGTGTTTAACAGTATTGCTGGACATTAAACTTATTGCAAATTTACATAGTGGTCCTAACCTAAACATTACTAAACATTTAGCAACTGCTATACCATAGATAAAATTTATCTTATACCCTTATACGGATAAAAGATTGTCAAAATATCCCTGTTACATTATAATTAGTTAATCTTTTAAATGTTAAAGCATTTTAAACAATGAAAGGACTCCAATGGTTCTTGCAATTTAGCTTCTCTTTAGTGAACATACTGAATGTCAACTTAAATAAAACTGGTGCTTTCTGGTAAGATTCTGAAGAAATGTGAACCTTTCTGTAAAGAGTAATTGCATTATCATAGTCTTCTGATTGCAGATACTGAAATTTTTAATGCAAAAATGCTTCAGAACACAGGGAATCATGCAGATGCTAAGGTCATTCTACACCAAGATACCTACTTGCATCTAGTGCTGCTTCTTCAGTGTTTCTGTTAGTTCATACTCTCAAGTGTGGCATGGCCACACAGGACTCAATAAGAGTTCTCTAATTTATTTGAAAGTGGGAAAAATTAAAACTCTTTTGGTTTTGATAGGATTGTTTTAATGTGGAACGGGACAAAACAAAATGATGGGTGAGACAGCTGTGAATTATGAGAATAAATCTTCAAAAATGGAGGATCTGGAGAAAGGATCCAAGTTGCTGAAAGGGTTTGCAGCCCAATAGGATGAACAATGTGAACTAACCAGTACCTCCAGAGCTTCCAGGGACTAAATTACCAACCAAAGAGTACACATGGTGGGACTCGTGGCTCTAGCTGCATATGTAGCAGAGGATGGCCTAGGTGGTCATCAATGGGAGGAGAAGCCCTTGGTCCTGTGAAGGCTCTATGCCCCAGTGTAGGGGAATGCCAGGGCTAGGATGTGGGTATGGGTGGATTGTTGAGCAGGGGGAGGGGGTAAAGAAAGGAGGTTTTCAGGGGAAACCAGGAAAGGAGGTAACATTTGAAATGTAAATAAAGAAAATATCTAATAAAATTAAAGAAAGAAATTATAAGCTACCAAGACATCTCATTTTCAAAAAAAGCATTCAAAGAAGAGTTCAAGGGAGTGAGAGGTTGAGGGGGTCCTAAACTCACTTACATGTGTAGACATCCAAATATCAACTGTTCTTGTGAGAGGTTTAAGAATAGATATAGAGGAGCCAGCTGGGATGAGTCAGTCAGGAATGTGCCCAGTGCCTGGTATGGAAGCACAAGGAATGAGTTCAGATCTCAAGCATCCATGGGGGAAAAAAACAAACAAACAAACAAAAAGACAAAGCAAAACAAAAAAACAAAAGCAAAACAAAGCAAAACAAAAACCAAAAAACAAGAGGGTTCTTGGCACCAGAAGCTCCTTAGCAAGTCAGTCTTGTCCAGCCTGTGAGCTATGTATTCAGTGAGAAAACTCAGCAAATACAGAGAAGACTGACTAGCAAGTCACCTGCTAGCAGATTCTGCTCCTAGAAGATGGAGGCGGTCTTCCATTGATGACCAGTTTTCCTATTTCAGTCCTGGCAGAGTTGTGAAGCTTGTTGTGAGTCACACTGGAACACACAGACTATCTAATTTAGGTCAATAAAGGAGTCATTGATGGATAAAATATCCAAATTGAAGGCAGTCCTGGTGACTCAGCACCAAATATGGCCAAATGCATTCACTCTTACTGTCGCCATCCTTTATCAGGGACAAGGCTGTCATTGCATGAGAATATGTAGTTATGACTAGAATGGGGGTACAGTGAGCCCATATATTCTTTATTGTATTTATTTCAAAGACCTGCTATAGATTTTTCCAAATGTTTAGAATTTTCAAAAGAAAATATACTTTTATCCAGTGTATTTTAAAAGCCATAGTTATTTCAACTGTGCTAAATATCAATTTAGAAGGAAAATATACAGTGTACATATGGAGAGTTATATGAAGTAGTAGCCAAGAGCAACCAAATTATACTATGTTCAAATATTATCTACTTTCTTCTTTTAAATATATTATATTTCCAAATGTGATCTTACGAAAAACATTTTCTTATTGAAATCCAACTTCCATTTAGGCAAAGTAAAAAGACTCTCATAAAGCATAAAATACAATGCAATTGTTTGAAATTATACCAGTGTATGTATAAGTATTTCACTGAGAGAGAGAGAGAGAGAGAGAGAGAGAGAGAGAGAGAGAGAGAGANAGAGAGAGAGAGAGAGAGAGAGAGAGAGAGAGAGAGAGAGAGAGAGAGAGAGAGAGAGAGAGAGAAACCTCAATGGCTACAACAACTGATTGCAGTATGTTCACTTAAAACTTACCCTTGAGATCTTGTATTTGTTTCCCAAGAACAACGGGAAAGAAAGTATCTCTTTGACTTATGCTTGGTTTTACCAACTTTCAGCATCATTTAAGTTAATAGTTGCATCCATCCTGTACAAGAGAAAATCAAACATAGTGTTATGTAACCTGATCTCAGGTAGAAACAGAATCACTGGATATTGTATTTAATCATTGGTATATTTACATCCTTATACTCTTGTCTTTGATTTGTCAAATTTGTCAAAATCATGTAAAAAGTTACTGTTTGTTTTCTGTGGGTTTTATAAACAACGATGATAAAGATTTTCTCTAACCTTTGAAAGTTAATATAAACTAATTCTGTATTTATTATTCACTGACTCGAGATTTTATTTGTCTAGGTATTCAATTTTGAGAGTTTTATTTGTCTAGGCATTGGATTTGAATATTAGACTGGGCAACAGTAAATTCATGTTAAATTCTAAACAGCAGTTAATTATGGGTAAGGGCTCTTTTACTTTACTATATAGCTACATAGAAACTAGGGAGTCAAACAATGTTAGAAATAAATTTTAACTAGAAAATGAAAATATGTAGAAAGATCAGACCATGGTCACGTGATGAGAACATGTACATTAAGGTAATAAAGGTTGGAAAAAAATTTCAGTTATTAATCACAATAGTCTATGAGTTCAAAGAAGATGATCAAACATAAGAAATTTGGTTCTCTTAGAAGTTATGGATGTGTATCTGAGACAACTGTTAAGTGGGGCATGAAGAAAATCGGTTGCTCTTCCCTAGGGAAGAATTTTTCTCCAGCTCTTGATGTTTCTTAGTTACCTGCAGTTCTTTGCGTAGGGTTGAAGCTTAGTACGATTTCTCTCTTTCATTTTAGCGTGCCTGTGGTAGTTGTTCTTCAACTTGTATTCAGAAGTCCTAACAATGAAAGTTTATGACTGCAGCGTCTGACATTCCTGGGTTAAAGGCTCTTGCAATATCTCCCTGAGCCTCTTGCTCTTACCATCTTTCCACACCCTCCTTTGCAATGATCCCTAAGATGTAGATTTGAGAGTTGTTTTGTAGATGTAGATATTGGGAGTGGAATGGAATGGCAAAATGAAGTAATTGTATTATAATCTCAAAAGAAAGAGTTGATATTAAAAGGAAAAAGAAAGGAAACGAAAAGAAAGGAGGTTGAGAAAGCCCAAGAACCAAGACCAGGAGCGATCATGTTTGAACTTTCATCAATGTGTAAAGAGAATTACCAATTTTTTTCTTTCTTTTTTATCAAAATCAAGCCTAGGGTTTGAAAACGGCATCACCACAAGCAACTTGGAAAACATGCTGTCCAGAACTCTGGCTGGTTGAGACAGTCTGAACTTTGAGACAAACAGAACAGATGTAATCCTGAATTGTTGCTGTCTCCAGATAAGACTGCCATCCAAACTTTCCCAAGTAGCTTAAGAATGAGATCTTGAAACATTTAAAATCCAGAGAAAAGGGGAACAATGTACATAATCAAAAAATTCGTCTAAGGCAAAGTGAGGAATTGAAGGTAGCTGAAGCTATCGATCCCTCTCAACCATGCTCTCCACACAGACACTATTTAGAAACAGTTTGTCTCAAGACGTCCGTCCACTAACCTGTGTTTCTGTGAGTTTGACTCAGGCCACAGCAGTGCAATAATAGAAGTCCTTCTTCTCCAACTCCTCCCTAGACTGTTTCTCTTGACTCTCATTGCCTTATCTGTATGGAGGACCAACAGTTCTTATTATTTTAATCTTGATGCAAACTGTCTTTTCAAAGAAACTGAATCACAGTGGGAAAATACAAATGAAAAATCAATAACTGATGGTTATTTTGAATACAGGAAAAGGAACGAAAGACTGTTGTGCCCGTCATAGATAGGTATTGTCAGACTTTAGACACAGGGCTGTACCAGACAGTGGAATAATACGTGAATATCATCGGAGGCGTGGTGCACGTGACAGGAGCCCAGAGACAATCTTGGCTGAAGATGTAACAGTGTGTGTCTCACTCTCAGCAAATGCAGCTAATGTTTAAAGTAATTTGTTCCTTGAGGGAACCAAGGCAATGCCCAAGCCAGCCATCATAAATTACTACCCTATTTATGTTCTTTGTTTTTATTATATCTTTCAAAGACACATTGTTTTGGAACCCACGATGTCTCAAAATTGGCTTATATAACCCTGATAGGCCTTGAACAGATAGATCCTTATGAATCCACTTTCTAAGTGTTGGGATTTACAGGTATGTGCTATCATGCCTAACTTACCAAACTATCTTTAAAATTTAACATAGTGGTTGTTTCTTTTTCACTTTTAAAACTTAATAGTTTTTTTTAGAATCTACTTCTGTACCTAATAAATAATGGTAGTATAAATTTGGGGCTTCTTGATATTTCATGTAGGAAATGATGAACATCATCTCAGATAAATAATTATTTACTATTTGTATGTACATTTCTGTATTTATTGGAAGCTATTTTTTGTTTTTAAATTTTATTTTGATCTTTCCAGAATGTGTTTCGTGTAGCCTATGCTTTCTTAAAATTGGCTTCAAATTGAGGATGGCCTAGTTTCTCTGATTGAATATTTATAGTAAGTTATTATTTGAAATGAATATATTGGGCTTATGAACAAAGTTATTGTCAAGTACTTTGTTTTATATGTCTTCAAGATGTTATTTTTCTCTTCTGAAGAATTCCTCTATCAACTTCCATAAATGAAATTATTTTATAATTTCTAAACTGAGGCAGTAAGCTCTAATAGTTTTACATTCATTTTCTTAAATTTGTACTGATTAAAAAAGAAGAAGAAGAATGGATCTGATGTGTGGGTTGGGAGGTGAGTGTTGTGCATGTGTATAAGTGTAGATATACTTGCCCCTCTGTGTAATTGTGCAATCCAGATGTCAATATCCAGTCAACAGCATCCAGGTACATATAAAATGTACTAGGCCAAAATCACTTACTTATATTGCTTAGTAACTGATTTTCATAATTAAACTCATTTTTACACAAATTCAGTGAATTCTTTTGTAAGAAAAAAGATCTCATATTTACAAATAATAAATCTTTAATAAGATATTAAAGTATATTTAAAGATTCTAAAGTAATTATCCAATTAATATAAATAGCTTAATTGTAGTGAGGCTTTTACAAATTAAGTACAGTGTATTTAAAATAAATTACACAAATCTCGAGCTAGAAACTCATTGCTTGGACGTGAATTGATCTCTGTGTCTCCACTCAGTCTTTTCTCTTGGTGAACAAAACAAAACCAACTAACCAAACAAAAAAACTGCTTTGTGTTTTCAAAGTGTATAACACTACCTAAACTTTTACCAGGTTAAGTTTTTCTGTGATCACAACTACTTTTTTTTTATTAGTTGAGAGACAAAAACTATGTGTCTGTGCCATAGTGGATGATATTTAAGTAGATGATTAAATCTAATAATTAAATGTCAGTTTGCAGAGCTTTATTTTTTCTGAGAACACATTATAGTCATTACAATATTTAGAATACAATATATTGTCAGTGTCACTATCATCATGCAATAAATATTTGGTAAGATAGCACACACACTCACACACATACACACATATACACACATACACACATATACACACATAGTCGCATACACACACACACACACACACACACGCACACGTGCGCACACACACACATGCTCAAACATTCACACATTTCCCCGTGTGTCTTCTCTCATTATCTGAAACTCCTCAGTTTCTGTTCCTCCCTATCATATTTTCTACGCTGTAAGCTTAGAAAGCTGTCAGTTTTCTATTGGATCTCTTATCACACATATGATTAACACCTTGTGGTACTTGCTTTTATGTTACTGGCTAATCTCAATACAAAGATCTCATGCTTGTTGTTAGAAATGACACAGTATGACATTTCAAATGGTTATGCACTTAGTGTTCTAGAATATATGTAATATACTAATATGAATATAATACATAATATACAACAATATAATACATTGAGAATTTGGATAAACAAGACCTTCTAGATCTTACAATTTCTGTATTAATAACTTTCTCCAGAAATAATGTAATTCTGGAAGATAAAAGAATAACAGTGTTTTTTCACTTTTCACAATTTTCAAATCTATTGACTTATCCATTATGCCTGTTTTCAAATTCTTGTAATAAACCAGGGCATCAAGGTTCATGCACAACTTTTTAATAGGCAATTGTTTTTTACTGAGGAAGGCATATACCACAGAATGCACAAGGAGATGTCAGGATAAATTCGGAGTGTTCATTCTCTATTGTACCATATGTCCAGAGTACTAAATTCAGGTTACCAGGCATGCGTGACAAGACGCTTTACAAGCTGAGCCATGTCACCAGTGATTTGGACTTTAAATAAAATATAAGTTAATGTGGAAGGGGAGATTTGCCTTATAAAAGCTAAAGAGCATTGTCCCACCTCCATTCCCCTTCCCCTTTCCAGATTTCGTAATGTACACTGTACAATCTGTTCTCTTGTGGTCTTCGTGGAAAGCTGAACTGTGATTGGTAAGGCTCAAGACCTTTCCAAAGAAGAGTTACCACATTCTCCTGATGCCCCCTGATAGTAGGGATCAGCTTCTCGAATCATGGGGGGAGGGGTGTGGGTGTGTGGGTGTTTTCTTCTCTTTTGAAATGTACTTTTCTTTTTTGCCAGCTGTAAATGGAATTCAAACCCTAGGGAGCAGAAACTCATTTCTAGGTTCGGAATCTACATTACCCTAGTGTGTTTGAGATATGCAAAAATCATTTCCTCTACAGCTCGGGGATGTCTACAAGGCTCCCAAATCAGGCAAAAGCAAGATGATTGCCAAGGACAGAAAAGTCTCTTAACACTTCATTACTGTTATTCTTTCTGCCATATTAGTCATCTGTGGTCTCAGAGCCTTGAAAGAACTTTAGCACCTCAGAATCTATTGTGTATTTTTAATGATTTTTTTCTTTGTAAAAATGAATTTTAAATCTTCACTAAGAGAAAAATCTGATACTTTTTTTTTTACTTCACTTTTACATGTAAAACTTTCGTGTATTTGTTAAAAGTAGTACTTTATATTTTGTTCAATATTGGCAGTTTTAGCATTATCATTATTTTTGGTGTTTAAATTCAAATGAAATAAAACTTTATTCCATTAAAATATCACAATTGTGAAGGGTTGCCTGAGAATGGCCACCATAAACACATGTAAAAATGCTTTTTTTCCACTTTGTGAACATAGTTGGGAAGATTAGGAGTTATGACCTTGATGAAGAAAAAGGTCACCTTAAGTTTGAAAAGTCTGTACTATTCCCAGTATTTTTCTTTCTCTGCCTCCTCATCTTATCTTAAGATGGAAGCTCTCTCAGCTATGACTCCAGTGCCAAGCCTGCCTGCCTCCAGTTGCATTGCACACCATGATCTTTGTGGACTCATCCTCTGCATCCTATATTCCCCTCCGATAAACTCTCTCTATGCTGCTGAGATCGCCCTGGAATCTTATTGCATCCATGGGTCATTAACTAAGTCAGAAGCACATCTTAAGATAAATACTATCAGTGTTGTCTGTAAAAATAAGGGGATAGTCTATAAATAAACATTCGTGCATAGAAAAAGAAATTTCCATTTAAAAAAGTGCACAAAAAAGAATTCAAAATTTGTAAAATATTTACCAAGACTTGAAGAAAATCAAGCCTGGATAGGAACTGAGACCTAAGACCCGCTAAGCCGCCCTGTGTCCTCAGGTCTCCTCACCCAGCAAGGGCACTGGAGGATGATTGAAATGGAAGAATTTGTTCAGTCTTCCCCAGCCCTCATGCCCAGGCATTGGCCACTGTGTATTGAGCTGGCAGCTTCCTGGAAAATCCCCCACACTGTCTTCTCTCAAATTGACCTGACTCACAGGTTACTCAGAGCAAACAAATGGCCTTCACAAGGACCATTTCTGCAGCATCAATTGTCTAATGTCATAGCCTATAAAGGCTGTGAGTCAGCTTTTGTCCCATCATTCACAAACTATGTTAAGACACCCAATTTAAATTGTTGTTGCTGCTGCGATTGTTTTTCTGTATCTATTTTAAATTTTTATTTCTTCACACAGGTCTTATTATATAAATAAGGCTGGCTTTGAATTCACTGAGTAGCACAGTTGGTCTAACACTGATGGCAATCCTTCTGCCTCAGCTGCCCAGGAAATAAAATTACCAATTTAAAGCCCCATGCCCATATAGATATTGATAATTTTACATATTTTCATTAATTAACATGTTTTAAATCCAACCATGTAAAGTTTTGGCTTTCCCTCTATATGATTATTACATATTTAATACTTTCATAGTTTCATTAGCCATATTTCCATTGTATAAATTTCTTAATATATTTTATTCCAACAATTTATTTATATTGATTTATTTAGCTTTAGCTCCTGCTGCCAATTATTTTCTGCCATAATTTTTTGGTTATTTTATCATATGTAATTTTATTTAAGTATTTTATTTCTAGTATTGCTTATTTCCATATTCAGAAGAAAATATCATTATGAATATTATTTTCAATAGAAAAAATGTATTAAATAAAAGAGGCCATGGTTTTTGAAAGGTAGTGAATGGAGACATCAGAACAGTTGGGGGAATGATATAATTGTACTTTAATTTGAAAGTTGCAAAAAAATTAAAGGCAATTTATGGTGAACTTTTGTGAAAAAAATAGTCTTCCAGGAAAAATGCCTAAATGCATAGTTAAATGGAACCAATATTTTTTTCAACTTTTTAAGTTACATGCTCACAGGTTCATCTACACAATGCTGGAAGCTACCATTTGCTCAACTTCATTACTCGTTTCCTTAATATAAAAGTTTTTTTTTCTAAATTGATTTATAAACAAAGTATGTAATTTCATAATGTTGATATCTGACTTTGTCCAGCAGTGTCATAGAAGTTTACTGGAGAGAATATGTTTTACAAATGGCAATACCAATAAGAAACTGATAGAAAAATAACTGTTCATATAAAAGAATAAATTGCATTTTTATTGTAATATGCAGAAGCAATACCAAATGCATAAGTAACCACCAAAACTATGAACTAAAATGAGGTAGACATCATGTTTTGTGCTCCAAGCTTTAACTATGTTAATCCCAGTATACATAGTATATCTCAGAGCTACTTTGTCTCAATATGCCATTTCTAATTAACAACAAATAATTGATTACATATGATGTTCTTCAACCTCCCAAATATATTCTCTATCTTATAGAAGCCTTATGTATTTGTTTATGTAACTTTTATTTACAAGATGTAATTGTCTTTGAGGATTACTGCTGAATAAACTCACTCTTTCTAGCTCTCTCTGAACTCTAACTGGCTGATTCAACTCAGCTGTCTGGCTCAAAAATTTCGCCAAGCTGACTGATGCAAAGCATTTTCTGTTGGCTCCTGACTATTTTGCTTTGCTTGGCAAGACTGCCTCTGAACTCTAGGAACCGAACTGCTCCAAACTGTACTGAACTGAATTAAACTGAATCCCATGAATGAACTCATGAACGAACTTCGTTGCACTGCACTCACTAGACTGACTCCCATCTGACTTACTCTTTCCTTGTGCTTCTCTTAAATAGCTTCTCTTTACCCTCTCCTTGAGAGTTGGGCATACACTAACTCTGATTCATTCTCTCATATCTTCCCTTGATTCATCACCTTGTCTGCCCCTCAATTAGATATCTAATTGAGTCTGAAGGTATGTACTAAGGACATGCCTGTATATGATCCCTTGTCAGAACAGCCATGTTGCTGGATTAAAATTCTTCTACAGGTATTGTCTTCCTTTTGTCCTCTGTCCTTCCTATTTTGAAAAATTTAAAGGATGTTTAATGCCAAGATGGTATCACTGAGTATGCTTTCATGGATCAGAGAAGAGGAATGTAAGAACATGGAGTTTGTTAAAGGACAGGTAAGGGTCTCTAAATGGCCCTGACTTAATAGAAGGAAATATTATTAAATTTTAAGGTAAGAAAAATGAAAGCTACTCTTTAAGCTAAGGATGCACAATTTCTGTTAAAGCCAGAAAATAATAGTTAACTTAGGTTTTTTTTTTTTGAGTGATAAAACTTAGTGCTTATCTCTTGGCTCTTCAAGTGGCTTGAAATAATTTGTGTTACAATACCTTATGGTTGTGAAGTTTAGTGTTCTTGCGGGACTCCCAACACAGGCAATGGGGTTATGCCTCTGATCCTGGCCTGCACTTGGGAAACTTTTCTTCCTATTGGATTGCCATGTCCAGCCAAGATATGGGAGTTTGTGCCCAGCTTATAGTATCTTGTTATAACATGCTCAGTGAATTCATAAAATTCTTAGGCAAATGGATGTATCTGGAGGATATCATCCTGAGTGAGGTAACCCAATAACAAAAGAACACACATGATATGCACTCACTGATAAGCGGATATTAGCCCAGAAACTTAGAATATCCAAGATACAATTTGCAAAACACATGAAACTCAAGAAGAAGGAAGACCAAAGTGTGGATACTTCATTCCTTCTTAGAATGGGGAACAAAATACACATGGAAGGAGTTACAGAGACAAAGTTCAGAGCTGAGATGGAAGAAAGCACCATCCAGAGACTGCCCCACTCAGGGGATCCATCCCATATACAACCACCAAACCCAGACACTATTGCATATGCCAGAAAGATTTTGCTGACAGGACCCTGATAAAGTTCTCTCCTGTGAGGCTATGCCAGTGCCTGACAAATACAGAAGTGGATGCTCACAATCTCACCGTGAGCGGCATTTCCTCTTAGGGTGATTCATTTTTCAAGTGCCTGAAACAATATTGAAAGATCATTGTTAACTAAATATCCTGGTTTTCTTTCAGATTCTCCTTATGCTCACTTAATTTCTGTGAATCAGTTTTGAAGTCTAGCTTTTCAGAATCACATTTCTTTTAGTTTGTCATATCTCTGAATCCTCATGACTTGACTATAGCTTAAATTCTGCTTTGTTTTGAGAGTATTTATTTCTAATATTAGCTCTAAATTGTTTGTAATTACTCCTTTTACCATGATTTTTACATAATGGAATGTCTAAATCTCTCCATTGAGCATACATATTTTGTTAATTTACTGTTTTACTTTTGTCCTAAAAGGATGTTCTCAATAATCTTGATGATTTTGGAGAGAACAGTTTAGATACTTTATGGAATATTTACTTTAAAATCACTGATGAAAATATTGTGCAACGCTAAGATGGCTAGAGTTTTCTGTTTAGCATGAAACTTCCAACCTGACTTCCACAATTTCAACACAATTTCACATCCCCCAAAATAATGAATGAAAGTTTCTATGACTCTGTACCTCATGAATGACTTGCTGTGCCAATTCTCCTGTCTCAGCTATTCCAATGGATGCATCATAGCATCTCAATCATGCTCTTATTATGATGCTTTCCCTAATCATGAATAATGTTAAGCATCTTCTTATGGGCTTCTCTAGAATAAGTATGTATGTCTTCTCTGGCGAAAATTAAATAAATTAAAAAAATCTCTTTGGAACTGGAACCTAATTTTAAATTTAATTTCTTATTTTAAAGTTGAGTTCTAAGAATCTCTTGCTTACCTTTGATTAAACAATTTCATCTGGATGTATATGTGGCTTTAACTCTTAAACACTACTTTATCCTTTTATTCTCAGGGACATTCAAAGAGCTGAGTTTTAATCATAGTTTCAAATTATTCTTCTCTCTTTAAAGCTAAATGATTTTCCTATGGAGTACAACACATTTCCTAGCACAAGGTGACATAGATATTTTTGTATTTTATTCTAAAGTTATTGTAATTTGAGAATGCATATTATACTCAGATATACACAGTTTGGCGATATATTTTGAATGAAATGTGACACCTGTGTCTATATTATTAATTTATGTATCTATCTATCTGCCTGTAGCACATGATCATGTGATTATTATAATACTATGCTTTTATTGAATTATTTTTATATCATTTTAAAAACATTAACATGGTTATACTTTTCTTTCTGCTCTATTTCTCCTTGACATCTGGTTGACTAACTTCTTCCAGTTTGTTCAACTACTTAGAAGTATATTAGCTCTTCTAGATCACTTCCTCATGAACATAATTTTAAGAATCCATTTGCTAACATCCACAGAAATTTACTGAAAAATTTCCAGGCTTGTGTCATAGCCCTTTTTATAGTGACTTTATAATAAATAATTTCTAAAACTTATCATCAGCAATAAACTGTATTCACCTCAAATCACTGCATTCTCTCAATAAAAGTACCAAGTCTCTATCCATTATTTTTTAAAATATAGGGTCCAAGAAGATCAAGAGAAAACTTAGATGTGGAAATATGTAGTTATTTAATTTGCTATTTGCATAGTAGCAAATCAGTTTTTTAGTTTAATTTGTAAACTTTCACATTCTTAGTTATTGTTGCATTTATTCATATATTTTAATCATATTATTAATGTAATGTGATTTACAAGTAGATTTGTAAATTGGAAATGTATATGTGTAGAAAGAACAATACAAAGGGAAATTAAAATTTTAAACTAAAATGCCATTAAATTAATTGCTGTAAATGGTTACAGTTTGTACTGAGTCGTTCTCTGAATCATTGAGTGCTGTTATTTTCCATACATTATACTTTACTTTTCTTTCAGGTGATTCTCTAATAGGATTTAGAACCTGGTGTTGGTAAATTCCAAAAGCCCACATCCTTATCAAAAAAAAAAAAAAAAGCACATGAGCAGCATAATTTTCGGGGGCTTTTTGAGATCAGTGAAGACTCAAATGTTCTATTATACTGGAACCGATATTTGTCATGCTAGCCGAGTTTGTTTGGAATTCCAGTGGGTGATCACCACATGAAAAGACATAGAATGATTTAATTTTACTTAGATTATTTTCATAGACAAGCATTTGCAAAAGACTTGAAGACAAGTGTGCATTTCTCATTTCTTTCTATTCTATATAAAATCTAGTCATTAATGTGTCTTAGAGCTCAGTGGCAGGAAGAGGAACCAGCACAGTGCTTAATGGTTAAGCTCTTGATCTGGATGCCATTTGAGGTTGACTCATGAAAAGATGTATTTTGCATTACTCTGTCTCTCCTTTATACTTAAATGGCACCTTTTCATCGACACTACTGAGCAAGAACAGAGAGACCTTTGCAAAAGATACAGCTCAAGAGACAGTATGTACAAAAATGTTAGGGAACTCAGAATAGGTCCTGGATATCTTGTAAGTTTTTTCAAGTTATAAAATTATTCTGCATTTTCCTTATTCAAAATGTGGTGTGATCATGGTGCAAAATTAAAATTTTCCAGACCCGACTACCTCTAATGGACACCTTTAAATTCACAACTCAACTTACCCATTACCTTTGCAATTTTCTTTCCTCGATATTATTCACTTTGATTGGTACATGATTCTAAGCCCAAACGGAATTCTAGAATGTCATACTCTCAATCATGTGCTTGTGCTTTAATATTTACAGTTATACTAGGCACTGTGAAATGAAAAAAAAAAGTGTAGTTTTCTCATCAGAAGTAAGCGTACTACTTAACACTACTGGAGAGTAGACCATATGACGGTTGTAGATTCATTCTCCTTTCTTGTGGAGAAGGAAACATTGTATGTGTCTGGTTGTAACCTTGTCCATGTGGAACTGTATGCCAACAACAACAACCCTACTTGCCTCTTTCATTCCTCCTGCTTAGAAAAACAATTCCTTTATGCTTGTTTTTTGGTTTGTTTGTTTGGTTTTTTTTAACCAAAGGTTACCTGTCATTTTCTCACATAATAATGTTAAAATAGAATACTGAGGGCTGGCGAAATGGCTCAGTGGTTAAGAGCACTGACTGCTCTTCCAAAGCTCCTGAGTTCAAGTCCCAGGAACCACATGGTGGCTCACAACCATCTGTAATGGGATCTGATGCTCTCTTCTGGGGTGTCTAGAGACAGCTACAGTGTACTTACATATAATAAGTAAATAACTCTTTAAAAAAAAACAGAATACTGAAAAGAAAAATAAAACTCAGTAATTTACAGAAAATGGTTAACACAGCAAGAAAATGCCATTTTCATTCTTTTCTTCAAAAGCACTGTTTCATATTTTCCTCTGATATATAAGTATTTTTGCCTCTGAAATTCTACTTGACCCTTACTAGCATGTAGTGGACACTCTAACTCTAGTAACTAAAGCGAAATATAGACTATACATTGGTATGCACAACCATAGTGTTGAATGTAATGGTAAGACACTAAGGAAAGCAAACAGCAACAGAATGTATTCCTTTTTCCAACTGTAAAAAAGATTACCTTTTTGATGAAAAATACAAGATTATAGACCCAGTTCTGCATGTTATAAAGTAGGTCAAATAAGGAGGAACTGGAAGAAGGGGGGGATCTGATATTGGGAAGTAAATAGAAATTTAAAAAGGACATGAATTAGGGAGAGATGTATATGGGAGGCTTCAGAAATAGGAAAGTTTGCTATAATCAAATTGTAATCTCAATAATTAATAAAGAGAATAGCAGGTGAAGAGTGACTTTTCTGGGATGGTGACATGTTTCTCCAGTCATACACCTCATAATGTTGTTAGTCTCAGACAATTGCACAGAACTACATAAACTCTTCTCAGAAATTCATGGAGATAGCTCACTGAGTTAGTATATACATTTGCATCTGTTGTAGTAGATGCTGTGACCGAACCAACTTAGAGAAAAGCGGATTTATTTTGCTTATATTTCCCCATCAAAGACCATCACCAGCAGAAGTCAGGGTAGGAACCTAAGAAGCTTAAAACAAAACCTGTGGAAGAATGCTGCCTGCTGGCTTGCTTTGCTGGCAGGCTCAACTTGGCAAGCATTTTCATAGAGAGTAGCACCAGCTGCTTAGGTGATCCACATGCCCACAATGTGTTGTGTTTTGTATATAAGTTAACAATCAATACAGATCCTTACAGAAATGCCCATTTTTAAATTTGACTTGGGAAAGTCATCTGTAGAGACTTACTTTTAAAGAGATTCTATGCTGTGTCTAGTTGACAAACTATCTAGACATAAACGCTATGCGTACTATACTGTTTATTACTAGAAATACTGAAAATTGCCCTATTTTAGAGAAATAAATGGAGATTGGATATAAATAAGGCAATATACCAATATGCCGGGATAATAACATTTCATGTTAAATCTGTAAGAAATGCCCAAGCCTCCCCTGAGGTTTATGGGCAGAGTCATCACCCCTGGGGAACTGAGGTGGTGGTGCTACTGACACCTAGTGGACAGAGGTCGTCGCTGCTGCTGAATATTACACTGTACGGGAAACTACTCACAACTAATTACCCACCAGGGCTGGTACACTGCCCCTTGGTCTTGCAAACTTTATATGCCCCAGTACAGGGGAACACAAGAGCCAAGAAGGGAGAGTAGGCGGGTAGGTGAGCGGGGTGGGGAGGGTATAGGGGACTTTGGGGATAGCATCTAAAATGTAAATGAAGTAAATACCTAATTAAAATTGAGGGAAAAAAAGCGACCACAGCCACATCATTTCATAGAGAAAAGCCCTCTCTGAGGAAGTGATCATTAAACGAAAGTGCAAAATAAAAAGTATCAATGAAAGAAGTTTAGAACAAAATGGACTTTGGTATCTAAGAGAGAAAACAGGCTGTGGTGAAATTCTGAACTACATTAAAGGAGAGTTAGAAATCCCTCGACAGTTCTTAAAGAGGGAGATTATCTGATTAAGTGTTCATTTAAATAAAATCAGCATACTTAATGTGCTTTTAATGCAATGTGAAATAAAAAGGCAGCACAGTTTAACGTAATGAGCTGAGTGACAGTGGGGAGTGAGCTACCTGGGCACGCAGCGCTGTAGTAGAAGCAAAGTGAAGAACTTTTGTAGATATTTGTGAGGAAAACTGTAAGTCATAGTCATTGATTTGGATTCAGTGTTTATTCAGAGAAATCAAGTTACTGAAGCATAAATTTGTAATGTATTTACTGTGTTATAGTTCAAGTTTGGGGAAGCTAAACGATGTGTCAGACGCTCTGAGATCGCGAACATTAATCTACATGGAAAATGTCAAAAGTGCAAAAGCAAATCCTGACGTTTGTCTTAGAGAACGTTCGGGAGCTCGAACCGCTTGAGATCATGAGAACTGATGTGATCACATAAGGCAGAGTCGGAAGAATAGACAGATGTCTACCATGGAGTCCTTAGAATTTTCAGCCTTTGTGGTTCTTAGGGGAGGGCAAAATTTTGGGAAATATTTGAATCAAGGAAAGTTTGTGGAAGAGTCTGTGGCCTGCAAAGCAATGAAACAGAACTAGGATATCAGAAAGAAACAAATGTATGCTCCGGACCTAGCCTGAGAGCTGGCTGTAACTATAAAATTCTTTCAGTAGAAATTCTTCTTGTGATTTGGGCCTGTGGCTCAGTCCTACAGTACTTGCCTAGAAAACCTGCATCTTTTTCGTTAGAGAACAGGTTTATTTATAATATGACTTGGGAAGATTTCGCGGATGAAACAATATGCCAGACGAATGAAAAAATTCCAAAGGCACGTTAATGTTAACGGGGAGATTATTATATTTAAGAGACACTAGAAAATATCTGTGTGTGGACACATCATGTCAGGCAGATGTGCTTGCTTCAACACACATCTAAAATCGTAATTCTAAAACATGCATTGGAATCAGTGTATGAGACCAATTCTAGCAGGATAGATGCAGTAAGAAGAGGTTTATTTATTGGATGATGACTGAAAGTTTCTGAGGTGATCGATGGAGAAAGGGAGGACTCCAATCATGATGATGCCTGCATCTGAGCTGATCTGCCATTTAGCTTGGATAAAGAAAATATCAAATCCTTGCTACACAGAAACTGCCTATATTTTTGCCTCCAGGATTTTTATACATCAAGAAAAATTATGCAATTTTTTCTATGTATCATCATCAAACACATGAATAACACATCTATAATAGATGGGCATCAATGGAAAAGCATTGATAGAGTCTAGAAACACCAAGGCACAGAGAAATTATTTCTGTTAATTGTTTTTGATAAATACCTGCATGTATTAAAACTAAAACACCTTTAAAAAGAGAGTTTTAGGTGATCATTCTTATTTGAGAACATAAAAACTAGACCTTTAAATTAGACTGCCAGGAAGAGTCGACACTTGAAAATTTAAAAACAAATTTGCTTGACGTAAATTCAACAGGAAAGCAATGAACTGAAGAACAAACAGAAAGGAAGCTTATAGAATATTTTGCATGAGTACAGTATTGCAATGAGATTATATTTTCAGTGGGTAGCTTTAGCATGTGTCGCATTAAGTTACTCTAATAGAAACATAACACATATGTCCCAAAAGTCAGTCCATAAAGAATTAATTATTGAACGTTTCAGAGCTGATGAAACATAACCAGCTATAAATTTGAGAGAGAGCAAAGAGGGTGATTGGAAAGGATTGGAGAAGGGAAAGCAAAGAAAGAAATGATGCAACTGTATTATAATTTCAAAATATAAAAAAAAATTAAAGAGAAATAAAATTACTTATAGGTATACTGGGCTAAAATTATGAGATGTTGATATAAAGGAGAATTTCATAGAAATCAAATATCATCAAAACAGTGGCTTACTTCTCAGCAGAAACAGTGAAAGCCAAGAGGCAAAGCAATAATTCTATCAGGGTTCAGGATATAAACAACTGTTTGGCCTAGAACTGCTCAGCTAGAGAAATTATCTTTATAAAGTTAAGATGAAATAAAGACATTTCTGAAGAAGAAAAACTGAGAGGGTTTAACATGATTCTATTTTCATCGAAGGAGCTCATAAAAGTTTGCTTTGCCATGAAGGAATGTAACTCCAGTAAATGTCTCAGTGCAAGAACACCGATGAATACACACTGGAAGTCTCATGGTAAATACAAATCAACACCTTTAAATGGAAACCATGCTTTTCTAATTTTTTATCATATGAAATGCTATAGTAAATAAAGTGTCAGGGAGAAGAAATATATATATTGCCAGAACATAAAAACAGTGAATGCTGTGGTTTTTAAAGTTCTCTTTTTAAAAGCAGAAGTTGATTCCTCCTGGAGAAGAATAAGTGTATACACATTAATCTCATACTATGTCAAATGTGACTGATGATATTTAAGTTACTACAAAAATACACTATAAACACATCAAAAATTATAGATAAAAAAATAGCTAAGGAAACCAACATGTAGACAGTGTGTCAATCTACAAAGAAAATCAAACCAGGATAACTAGAAATAACAATGTTTTAGAGACAAATGAAACCACAGCAATCAGGGTGTTCAATAAATGATCCACCCAGGTCTATTGCAAGATCTTTTTTTTTTTTTTTTTTTTATTTTTTATTTATTTATTATATGTAAATACAGTGTAGCTGTCTTCAGACGCTCCAGAAGAGGGCACCAGATCTTGTTACGGATGGTTGTAAGCCACCGTGTGGTTGCTGGGATTTGAACTCAGGACCTTTGAAAGAACAGTCGGGTGCTCTTACCTGCTGAGCCATCTCACCAGCCCCGCATGATCTTTCTGTACCATCCGCAGATAGACCAATTTCCACCCTTTAGGTAACTATTTCCCTAACTCCTGCCATTTGGGGAGGATAAGGAGACTTAAAGAACAGTTCAGCTTCTCCCTTATCTCATTTCCATGCCTATCCCCTTCTTCCAATAAGGAATGATTAAGGATAAAACTTTTCTAGAGAAAATGATGACTCACTATTGCATTCTTGAAAGCTCAGCTTACAAGAGTCAAGAAAACAGATGCTGGAGGTCAGTTACAAAAACCTACATCCGTGAAGATAGGCGTCTTTGAAGCTCTCTGGCCACAGTGTAAAATATCACTGTTCAAACCTATCACATGGAAAAGCAGAATGACAATGTCTGAAGGAATGTCTGCAGCAAGACAGGTGCTGGTTCAAGACTGTGAAGGACTTAGGAGGAAAAACAGAAGGGAGGAACAGAACATATTAGGACAAAATACTTATTAAGCATATATGTGTATATATTAAATTAAATTAATTTTTTTCATGCAATATATTTTTATTTCAGTTCTCCTCTCCCAGCCTCTCCACCCATCCAACTCCATGCTATTTTATCCTCTCACTCTTTAGAAAATAAACAGTCAAAGGAATAAAAGACAAAAATTTTAAAAAGCAAAAGAACAAGAAACACATACACGTATATAAACAAACCCCATACAAAAATAAAATCTGAAGCTACAATATGCAAGCAAAACAACAACAACAAATAAAAAACAAAGCAAACAAACCTGAAAGATAACAAATGGAAAACAAAGCCACATGGAAAACAAACAAAAAAACCCATGGAGTTTATTTTGTTTTGACCATCAACTGCTGGGTATGGGTCCCTTAAGCTGGTTAATACAGCCAGTGAGACTCACTGAAGAAAACTAATTTTTTCTTTGAAAATGGATTTCAGTTACGCATAACTGTTTGCTTGAGCATGAGAACTTGTGTCCAGTTCCCCCTCTCAGAACTAGGACCACCTCTGGCTTGAACCTGTACAGGACTTGTGTATTCTGACACATTCCCTTTGATTTTGTATGTCAGGACAGTTCTGCTTTGAAGACACTGTACTTGGTGTCAAGTGTCCCCTGACTCTACCAATCTCTGCCTCCTTTTCTGCATAGTGACCTGAGCTCCTGGAGGAGGTGTTTCCTAAAGACATCCCATTTAAGTCTGAGTGCTTCACAGTCTCTTTTTCTCTGCCTATTCTCCAGCTGTGAGGCTCTGTGTTAGTTACCTTCTTTAATAAACATTATTGATGCATGTCAAGAAGAAAAGGACTAAGATCAGAAAGCAATAATGAAAGCCATGTCTCTAGAAGGAATGGGCAGGGTAAGTCCCAGGAGTCTGCCCTAACAATGGACTCCATGTCCTGCCAATACAAACTCAAAGAGTATGCAAAAGCAAAGAATGTTTATTCGGCTGAATTTCCTACATGCAGGGGTCTCCCCATTCAGGAGCGGACCCTCTAGTGGACCGGACGGCCCAACTTTTCTCATCAGTTAAGGGAATTCCAGGGAGGGGTGTGTGCCCTTTTACCTTGATTGGTTAGCTCTATCTCTAGGAGTCTGACTGACTGTACAATTGTTTAGGCTCTGGAGACCTCCCTGGAGTCCCTTACTCATTCCAGCTACCTATTCTTACTTCAGGTCAGATGACAAGGTGTCCTCAGATTGGCTGCCTGTGGCTGTGGTTGGCTGACCACAGGTTCCTGGATCTGAGTTCTCATTTCTAGGAAACAGAAACTTAGTCCTAGTTTCCTAAATTGCCTGTTTGCAGCCTGTCATAGAGTTATCTAACCTAGTTCTGGCTAACTCAGTCCTCTCAAAACTGGTGACAGTGAATGAAGCACTCTGACTGAATGAGAATTGAAAGGCGTTTTAAAGAAATTCATGTATCTGAACAGATACCACCATTACTCAAGTCACCAGAATCCCCTGAAACTTTCAAAAATGGAGAAATAGTTTACTGCCTCTTGTTAAATAAGTCATCATTCTGATGTCATAAGAAAGATGACAGATTTTTCTGGGATAATTATGGACTGACCCTAACTCAACGTCAACCAAAACTTGGCTCTGCCTACAAATACACTTACATCTGGCACGTTGGCTAATGTAGAATAATATGAAGGGGCTGTAGAATGATCAATGAGAATGTAATGGATTCTGTTTACTTCAGTCTAGGAAGGGGATCAGAAAGGTTGCAAAGGCAGGGAAAGGGATATACTCTATATACATTTACTGTTGCTACCGTCTCCGACCAGCAGAAAAGAAGCGATGAAACCGATGTCCTTCTCAAAGCAGTTTATTCAGGAGCATAACTATGTGCACTAAAAAGATCCCCCGACCTTTTTGGCCATCCCCTTTTATACCCTCTAGTCCACTCCCCATCACCCTATTCCACATAGGCACAGTTCATTGGCACAGGACTAAATTTGTCACATCATCTGATCTTTCGTCGTGGTGCATCTGTGCAGTGCAGTTTAACGGATGTGGCTATCTCGAGGGATATGAGGAAGTCAGTTGTCAGCCATTAGGCTTGTAGGCAGTCCCGGGCACCATCTTGGGGCCATGGCCAAACCCGCTCCTCACAATTTACAATTGCTCATGAGACAAATCTCATGGATAGAGCCAGGAAACAAATAGGTGTTTTGTTATGCATGCCATATAGTTAAACTCTGTTTCTGATTTAATATTCTGACTGAGAAAGACAAAAAGCAAATACTGAAATGTATCTCTCATGATGAAAAGAAGATTATAGTAGACACACAGGATGCAATTAGAATGGGGACGTCCAAGACAAGGCAGGGAGTTTTACAAGCCTAAACTCAAACATGTTTAGTAATTTTGTTGGTTTCAGTGATCAGACACAGTTTTAAAAAAGTACCAATAACTGTCTTACTTCCCCTATGATAGGAGGTGTCATATGTATCTAGGAATAATTTTCTAGTCCATATGCTAACTTTTTTGCAAAAAAAAAAAAAAAAGCAAAGATTGAGCTACAGTGAGTGACATAGGAAATAAGTTGGAAAATAGAATATTAAAAGAAAATGAAAATAATCCAAAATATTTTAAAGTAAATGGGATATCTAATAGCATTTAGGTGAAAAGAGAAATCACAGTGTGGATTGCATGATTGTTTAATTCAAACTGAATTATAGCCATGGCATATACAAATTTTGATCAAAAGTACCTCCCCTTTGATTTCCAGGCTCACAAAAAGTGGAATAAAACTAGAAACAAATGTTGACACAAGTGTAACGATAGGGCTTATGTGTAAAATAAACCTTGTCTATTATATGACAATAAAAATTGAAGGGAATGTTTCAATTTTCAGGGTTAGGAAAGAGAAACTGGCTGGAGAGATGACTCAGTGCTCTCTTGCATTCTGCTTTACAGTGGACCAGAGTTCAGAACCAGTAACTACATCCTATAGATAGCAGCCATGTGTGACTTCAGGTCCACGGAATCTGATGCCTCCTCTCTCCACTGGCACCTGCACTAATGTGCAAATACCCACAGAGAGATACACAGAAACACAGGTGTGCTCTTAATTAAAAGGAAAATAGAAACTGAAATCTTTGAGGATGTAATTATACTGATGGAGGGCATACTTTGTAGGCTGCAATAAGTCCTAGCTTAAGTCTCCAAAACTGTCCGGATCTAGATGTAGAAGCGTGTTCCTGTAATCCCTGCACCAAGAGGTAGCAGCACAACAACCAGAAACTTAGTGTCATCCCTGCTTGATAATGAGTGGAGGTGCGTGTTCATAAAAATAGGTTCTCAAACATCCAAGGAAACAAGATAAAAGTATGTATGTATGCATGTATTAATGTACATGTGTACATATATAAGTATACACACACATATGTGTGTGTATATGTGTGTGTATAAACAATTAAATAGAAATGGTTTATTTGCCATTAAAAATAGATAATGAATAAAAATGTAAAATCATGAAAATATTTCAAACAATTAAAACATCTAATAATATCTTCATCAAAATGGTATTAAATGTGCAATTTTTAATTTTTGTTTTTTTCATTTATCCACTCATGTATTTCATTATGACTGCAGCTTCCCCTTCCTCCTTTCCTCACAGTATTCCCCCCACGTGTCTTCTTCCCATCAATCCTCTACACCTCCATTTTCCTTCACAAAGCCTCAATCCTCCCAGGGATATCAACTAAACATGGAATAACAATTTTCAATGCCTCCCTTCATATTAAGGCTGGATAAGAAAACCCAGAGGGAGCTAAAGAGTCCCAAAAGCATGCAAGAAAATCAGAAACAGTCCCTACTTCCACTGCTAGGAGCCCCACAAGGAAACCAAGCTACACCACCATAATATTTATGCAGAGGGCCTAGTTCAGGCCCAAGCAGGCTCCCTGGCTGGCAGACAAGTCTCTGTGATCCCTTATGAATCCTGGTTAGTTGATTCTGTGGATTTCCTTGTGGTGTCCTTTACTCCTCTGGGTCCTACAATCCATCCGTCCCTTCTTCTTGTGGATACCACAAGCTCTGCCTCATGTTTGGCTATGGGTCTCTGAATCTGTTTCCATCAATTGCTGGATGGAGCTTCTCTGGTGGTGATTATTCTGGTCTCCTGTTTATGAGTATAGCAGAATATCATTAAAATCATTTCATTGCCTCCCCTCCCCACCCCACCCCTGCAATTTTCTGGTCATGTTTAGGTCTATCCTAGGTCTCTGGGCTATTGAGCCTCTGCTTCCAAGCTCTCCAGCCAGTGTCAAGGGTGGGCTCTCTCTCTTCTGGCATGGGTCTCAAGTTAGATCAATTATTGATTGGTCATATCCACAAATTTTATTAGCCTCAGTACATTATGATGGCAGAACAAACTGTAGAAAAAGGTTCTGTAGCTTAGTTAGTGTCTCAATACCTCCATTGGAAGACTTGCATGTTTACAAGCGATGGTAGGTTCAGTTTCTGTATCCTCCACTACTAGAATTCTTATCTAGGGTCACCTTAATAGATTCCCAGGAGTTTACATTGTGCCAGACTTCCACCTTGCCCCTAAAATTCCCCCAATTCTAGTTGTTTCTCTTAGTACTCTCTCCCTTCATCCTATCCCTGCCCTGTCCCTCCTGTTCCCATCCCACCTGCCCCAACTCTAACCACAGAATTAATAACTATAAAAAGACAGGGTAACTCTATGACAGTCATCACTAGTATTAGAAGATAAATGAAGAGATGTTACTAAAATCTCTAGGCATGAAAATCTGGACACATAATTGGACTTAAAATAACCAAGAAGACTTAGAATGTGCCCAGTATATATCTTGAATAGTTGTAGAACTAGTAATTGATGAGATAAATTTAGGGTTTGAATTCTTCAAAAACCTAGATCCTGAGCCTGCATGATGTTACAAAACAATTTTTGCTAATGAACAATTTAAGAATGACCCCTATTATTCACAACCTCTTCCAGTCAACAGAACACATGATATTTTGCAGTTGTTTATATGAGGTGAATTATGAGGTCACCATTACTCTGTTTATAAGTCAATATTCTAAAAAAGAAAATCAATAGGTTAAACTGTATGGAATCTCTAAAAGCCTTGTAGAAATTGCCTCATGTGATTTATAGTATAAGATGTCTTTGATAAGTTGCGGATCCAAGAAGGCTAGGAGTTAATTTAGTTCAAGTATAAAGGTCTCTTATTCAAGATCTTGGATTTTTGAAGAGAAGACAGGTATGCTAACCAGAGGACGGAGGAAAATAAGTCATTCATTATATTAGCATTCTCCACTGATTGGGTGATGCCCCCTGTCATGTTAATAAGGGTCAATCTTAACAGTCTAAATTTATGTACTAATATTTTGCATAAATACCTTCAACAATTCCCAGAAGTGGTATCTTAAGAGTTACTGAGGGTCTTCTATCTCCCTAAAGTAACACATAAACTTGAATCATCATACACCAATTTGAAGACAGTGTTCAAAAAAAAAAAGTCAGGCAAATATTTTTCAAGAACATGAGAAAAACTCAATGAATCAAGAGTTAAAATTTATCCATGTTTAATAAAATCATATGTCACAACCAATTAAGTATATCTCAAAATAAAAGCCTTTCCATTCAGAGTTAATCAGTTAAATTTACTTTATTAGTAGTAAAATCCACATGCCTTCATTCATCAATATGAAAGAATACCATTTGATATTTCAATGCCCGTTAATGATAAAAGTCCTTTGGCACATAGCTATAGAAAAGAAATTCTTCAAAGTAACACAAAGCATCAATTAAAGTACAGGCAATCTGGTACTTAATGGGGAATGACCAGATGACTTCATCATGTGACAATAAGTCAAGGTTGTTCCATTTCATCACTGTGCTTGCCTGAGATGGAAAGGTCACACAATGAAGTAGGGACTGAAAAAGACATAAAAGATGTACTAATTATAAACGAGGTGCTAACATTGCCCAAATTAGAAGACAATTGTGTATGTAAAATATTCAAGCCATCTATAAAAATATCATAAATCTAATAACTGAACTTGTAAAGCATTCAGGATACATACAAGGGCAGCATACAAAAATCAATTATATCTCTGCATATTAGAAGTAAGCTATTAATTTCTAAAAGCAGAATCATTTATAAACACTTGAAGGAAAATGAAATAATTGAGTTCCTTCCCCCCCCAAAAAAAAATTTATACAGGATCTATGTCCTGGAATACTTACAAAATTCTGATGAAATAAATCACAAAAAAAAAGCTTATGTAATTAGAGATACCTTCAGGGTTCATGAGTTATAAGATTCAGCACAGAAACCCTCAAAACCCTACTTGAGGCAACAAATTTAATTACTATCAATATTCTAACACACACAAAAAATTGTAGCTGTACTCAAACAGTTGTAAATTCGATATGGATGGGAAATGTAATCAGAAGAGCGAAGACAATTTTCAAATGGAGAATTAAATTCAGGGCTCTCATTGCCCAATATTAAGGTTTCCTCTGAAGCTATTCTAACCGAGCCATTGTGAAGCTGGAGAAGGATGGACAGGCAAATTAATAGCACAGAACACAGTCCAAAATAGACTCACAGATACGGATGAGCGCTTCCTGGATAGTTGACAAAATCATTTCAATATGGAAAGGATAAACGTTTCAATTTACATTTTCAAAAATGTAGACATTTATCTACCAAAACATGATAACCAAAACTTAAATGGCACTCTCCTCTGGCAAAACATTATTTCAAGATAGATTAAAATAAGAGTGAAACTGCTAAAAAAAATAATAACAAAAACCATTATAGTGATTTAGGTGAAATACTTTTAGATTTGAAAAGCAGTGTGGAACTCAAACGTGAAAAATAAATTTCAAATGGGGTTTTATTAACATTAAAAATATTTGGTGAATAAGATACACTATTAAGAGGAAGAATACTTGATTTATGCATTATAGAGACATATTTGCAAAGCACACGTTGAAAACTAATTATAGTCATATAGAAGTTAAAAATCAGTGCTAGGGTAGAGGCAACATTAAAATAGTGCTAAAGATTTGACTAGATATTATTACTAAGAAGATAGAGACAGCAAAGGAGAACATGATGGTTGTGTCTGAAGCGATGGCTCAGGTTTACGAATACTCCTGGCTCTCATTCTTGCTCAGTACTCAGACCCTACTTAGAAACATTCCTGAACATTTTTAATACCAACTTGAGGAAACGGACTCTCTTGTTTGCCTCCTACTGGCACACATACACCCATGGCAAATGGTCACACAGATTCATTTCCATATACATATATAAAAACAAGTAAAGCCAATTAGAATCCAGATTAAACATGCTAAAACCCTACTGTAAACATTAAAATGTAATTAAAATAACAGACAAATCCCAAGAACAGACAGTAATGCATTATCAAAGAAACTTACAGTAAACTGCTAAGAATGGGGAAAATTAGATTATCCTGTAACATTATTTAGCTATGATTGATTTGATTATGGAAAACATAAACTATGATGTATGACAATAATCACTCTGATGGAGTATTTCCACGTGCATCAAAACTGCCCATGAAAATACGTATATCACTATTTGCTGAAGGTCCAGTCAAAGCCATTGATTTTGAACAGGACACTAATGTCTTTCTACCTAGGGCTGGCTCATGAAACTATGGTAGGTCCATGAACTAGAAAACTCCTCAGTTGTTAATAGAACCTCTTTATAGGTCTGTATACAATATTTACATGGTAATGACACTCAACAAAGATGACTTTGTGGGTATACACACAATATGGATGGATATAAAAAATATTAGATGGAAAGGAAGAAACCAGTTTTGAAAACCTATACGTCCCCAGAGCTCCCAGGGACTTAACCACCAACCAAGGAGAACATATGGAGCAACCCATGGCTCCAGCCACATATGTAGCAGAGTATGACATTAATGGGAGGAGAGGCCCTTGGTCCTGTGAAGGCTTGATGCCCCAGTGTAGGGGAATGCCAGGGCAGGGAGGAGGAAGTGGGTGGGTGGGAAGCATCTACATAGAAGCAGGGGGAGAGAGGATGGGATAGAGGGTTTCCAGAGGAGAAACCTGGAAAGAAGATAACATTTGAAATGTAAATAAATAAAATATCCAAAGAAAAAGGAAAAAAAAAAAGAAAACCTATACCTCTTATTAACAGTGACACAGTTACAAAATACAGAATACTGGAAAATACTGAAATGAGAATGGATTAATGCACTTTGAATTGATGGAACTGTTTTGGATCATTAACTGTAAACATCTCTACAAATATCTTTGGTCATTTTAATATGTGTATGGATGTCTTAAAGTCCACCTTACTGTTTAGTAATTTAAAAATATAATGAAGTTGTTCATGCAAGTGAACTTTAACAGTAATTGTTTTTCATTGTCAGATTTGCTTAACATACTGTGATATCTTTAATACTTATTCATGACACTAGACATGACTAGAGATCCTTAGTGATTAAAGCTGAGTGACATTCTTTTATAAACATGTCATGCTTTCTCTACACATCTATCTACCTACAAAGGTTTAGGAAACAGAACATGGAATGATGGTTTTGAGGAGCTAGAGGCCCTGATCATCTCCCTATTCTTTAGCTCCTAGTGCTTCAATTAGGATAAATCTTCAGTTTAACAAATTATTAAGGTCTAGAGAGCTGTTGTACAATGTACCACTTATCATTATACAAATTGTAAGGTATACATAAAAATTCATGAGAAAGGGACTTAAAAGTCAGGTAAGTTGTTAAAATACCTGACTTGTAAGCATGAGGACCTAAGCTCTGCCCTCAGAAGTCACCAAAGGCAGAAAGAACTTTGTAAGTTCAAGGCCAGTATAGTCTACATAGTGTACCCCAGCTGACTGCCAGTAAAACAAATATTACTTCCATAGATTCTTAATTTAAATGTATCACATGAGCAGCCACACAGAGTTTTTGCTATCCTCTGAACTTTCACAAACCAGGCCTCCACTGTCTGCATTTCATTAGGTCTTCCTACCAAGTAAGTTCCACAGAATCACCCTCATTGTCCTCTTACCCAAAGTTCCAAAACAGTCACACAATCCTCCCAGTTACCAAATATTACCATTTCCTTCACAATAATAACTCAAACTTTGGTCCCTATTTCTGCCCACGCTTGTTTTCTGCTCATGCTAAACAATGACTAAAAGCAGTTTGGTGAAGCTAAGAGTTTATTTGGCTTACAAATGGCAGTCCCTCAGTGAGAGATGCCACAGCAGAAACCTCGGGGCAGGAACTGAAGCAGAAACCAGTGAGGACTACTGTTTCCTGGATTGTTTTCCAGGGATTGTTCAGCTTTTGTTCTTATACAGGTCAGGTACATGGGGCTATGGACAGTTCCACTCAGATAGGTAGGTAGGTAGATAGATAGATAGATAGATAGATAGATAGATAGATAGATAGATAGATAGATAGATAGATGGATGGATAGATGGATAGATGGATGGATAGATAGCAAGAGAATTCCCTGAAGACATACCTGGAGGTCAACATGATAGGGGCAATTATTCAACTAAGAGTTCCTTTTCACAGGTGTATCAAGTTGCTAACCAAGATTAGCCATCATGGGCTCCCATCACCAATGTCATTCACTTCACAATCACATGTGCCTCCTATTCTAATTCTTTCATGTAGCCTACATTAATACCTATGCTTTGTGTTGCTCATAAATTCAAGAAGGCACATACACATACACACACACACACACACACACACACACACACACACATGAAGTAAAAAAAATTCTTTGTTTTAAATAAATGAAATCAGTGTTTGGACTTCTTCTATTTTGCTCTTTGTATTTGTAATCACTTGGGTATTCAAATGTCCTATTAAATAAACTACTATTTGCTAATTCCCAGACACTAATGATTAAGACACATTTTGGAAGGCAGCTATGCTCACCACTATACTACCAACGCTAAAACACATTTTGTAACAATGCATGATGACACAGGTGGTAAGGCAGGAGTGAGATGAGAGCTCATGCTTGGAACATCAGAGTGAGATACAAGGTGAGGCAGAAGGATGGTTATGCACTGAAAGGGAGCACGGTGTATGAAGTGGGTTCAAGGATAGCCTGGGCTATAGAGCAACCCTCAAAAATAGTAAACAAACAGAATTATTTGGAAAATAATAGCACTCTCGTTATGTTCTTTTCTTTGTTTTACTGGGAGCTGCAGAAAGCCTTATGATGACTGCCTCTATTATCTATCTCATACTGACCAATGGAAACCTAAAGCTAACTGAAAAGTAGTTTCAGGAAGTCTGTTTCTTTGGAAAAATTTGAACATGAAATGCATTTTGATCTGCACAGGTTTTTATTTTTTCCCCCTCATTTTCCATTTCAAACGTTTCAGATGCCTTTTCATGTTCCATCCCCATAGCGGGCAGCCTCAGATGTGTTCCATTTTAGAATTGTGAGGCTCTTTGAATGCCATTATTCAAAGTAAAACGGAATGAATTTGAGAGTTATCAACTAACATGAGGTGAAATAAAAAAGTATTTCAGAGGAAAACCTGTGATGACTTTTTTTCCTCAAAAATTTATTCAAAGATATCTCAAGTGGTTTGATCCCTCTATTCACAGGAGTCTGTCTTGTGGATGTGAACCTGTAGTCCTGCAGGGCTCTCCAGCTACACAGTCAGTGTTGATTTGTATTCTATAAATGGGGACAAAACTATATCAGGCTCTTTCCTCTTTCAACAAAACACAATTGTTCTGACAGGCAGGGTGGATGAGTACAATCTCTACAAACGAGCCTACAGGGAGGAATTCATTCATAATGCTGCATATATGTCTAGGTTCATTTTTAATTCTCAGAGTACATCAGTTTAAAGCACTGTGCATTATGGTGGACAGATATATCCACAGCATGTATCTGGCTACCAAGGAGGTATTTATATTCTAAGCCACAACATGGCATTTTACCTGTGTGTTTGTAATGTAGAGTAGCTTACTTTACACTGAAAAGTGTAGGGTATAAAGTCCTGATGAAGCCAGTATGAGTATAATGAAAGGTACATGGGGAGAGATTTTGCAAGGAAGTCTCATTGTACAACTAGAGGGTAAATTGATGAGGATAATATTTTCCAACAAATTTAGGTCTGAATTGGGGCAGCCATCAAAGGGGGAAAGCCACATTTATGTGAGCTTCTTCAAAACCAAAAGAAAAAACATATCCCTCATTATGCAGGTTTAGAGCACAATGCAAGGGAAGATTGGAAAACTTGCCTCACTTTAATGCAGTGACTCTCAGCTTGTGGGCTGCAATTGTTTTGGAGCCAAGTGACTGTTTCATAGGGTCACATATCAAATATCCTGCACACAAGATATTGATAACACAACTCATTACAGTAACAAATTTAAAGTTGTAAAGTAGTAATGAAAATACCTTTATGAGTGGGGTCACCACAACATGAAAAATTTCATTAAAGCATCTCAGCATTAGGAAGGTTGGGGACCACTGCTTTAACATGGAAGGTAGTGTTATCTTGTTGCTTATAGGCCTAAGAAGAGTATAGGCAATAGGCCATAAAAGATGGCTATAATGATACTAGCTAAATATATTAATAAAGACTAATATATACTGCATAAGAGATTTAGAAAGATTGTAAGACCCAGAGGCTCAGAGATCAGAGATTGAATCTCTCAGAAGGTATGTCCATAAAGTCTCACTGACATGACTGACAAACATGAGTTGAACACAGATGACAAAATAGGCTCTCCAGGACTTCCCTGCTCTGATAACAGATACCCATATGCTTAACCAGCAAGAGGAGGTCGTCAGCTTCTGAGTTCATCAAGGTTAAATTTCTCCAGGTAATCAAATGAGACTTCCTTACATGGCTCTAAAAACAATCTAGGGCCAAAATTAGTTAAAAGAGGAATTCTGGATACTTTATTTTCTCAATGAAAATGAAAACCTTTTGGAGAGGGTGTTCTGATGTTCTGCTTTCTCTCATAAAATTGGACACTGATTGTAGGGTGGAAATGGCAGTGATTTTATCCCAAGAATAAATACCTGTCAGTGGGAGCTAAGGGCATAGAGGCATTGGTTCATCAGATGACATGGTTGACTGCAATGTTGAACTGTGAATTCTCTACAGTAATGTTATAAAAACAAAAGTAGACATTGTGAGCTTTTGCCAGATTTTTAAATATATTACAGATAAAAAGCATACTTCTTCTATACTTGTGATGGTTTAATTATAGTTTTCTGTTAGTATGCAAAGAAGCATATTCATTTGTACCACTGGTACCCATGCCATATTTAATTCAATGGAATTCTAAGAGATTTGTATGCCAATTATAACTATTTGGCCACATAAGTGAGAGCATCCTTAAATTGCCTTGCTGTTAAGTACATTTTCTCCAGGGCTTTGTCAACTATAGCTACAATCAACAGTGGCATGATGGACAGCTCTAAAGTCAGGAAACAAGGAAGGAGCAGGTTTGCAAATACAGCCTGAGCAGGGGGCGTGTGCCTTTTCGTTATTGCACTAGGACCTGAGAAAAGTCAACGTGATGACTTCTTTTTTATTTTCTTTTAAATTGGATATTTTCCTTTATTAACGTTCCAAATGTTATTCCCTTTCCCAGTTTTCCTCCCTCAGGGAAATACCCTATCACATCCTGTCTCCCCCTGCTTCTGTGAGGGTGTTTCTTCACCCACCCACCCATTCCCACATCCCCACTCGGGGCATCTATCAAGCCTTCATATGACCTAGGGCCTCTCCTTCCACTGATGCATGACAAGGCCATCCTCTGCTACATATGCAGCTGGAGCCACGTGTGCTCCTTTGTTGATGGCTTAGTCCCTGGGAGTTCTGGGGTGTCTGATTGGTTGATATTGTTATTCTTCCTATGGGGTTGCAAACCCCTTCAACTCCTTCAGTCCCTTTTCTAACTCCTCTATTAGGGACCCCCACACTCAGTCCATGGTTGGCTGCTAACATCTGCCTCTGTATTTGTAAGGCTCTGGCAGGGCTTCTCAGGAGACAGCCATTTCAGGCTCCTTTCAGCCTGCACTTCTTGGCATCCACAATAGTGTCTGGGTTTGGTAACTGTATATGGATGAATCCCCAGGTGGGACTGTCTCTGGGTGGCCTTTCCTTAGTCTCTATTCTACACTTTATCTCCATATTTGCTCCTGTAAGTATTTTGTTCTCCTTCTAAGAAGGACTGAAGCACCCACACTTTGGTCTCTCTTCTTATTGAACTTCATGTGGTCTGTGAATTGTATCCTGGTTATTTAGAACTTTTGGGCTAGTATCCACTTATCAGTGAGTGCATACACTGTATGAAAGACTTCTTTTGAGCCATACTTTAAGAGATTTCAATCCATTGGGAACTGGTTTAGTTGTATCCAAACTGTGGCAGGGAGGGGATCATGATAGGGATACGTGGTAGAGCAACTATGCTCATGTTATAGTGGAAGGGAAGCAAAGAGTGCTAGAACAAGTGACTAAGAAGATGATGGATAGCTGGAGCTCATGACTTTTGTAACCCATTAGAAATGCAAAGTTCAACTGCATTTCTGTGTCTATTCCATAAAACACACATGAAGTACTGACCCATTGGTTGGCCTTTTCAGAGAACCCAAGCACAGTGGCAAAAACATTTTATATTCTGATTGTCGTCTTCGCCACACAGTGGATCTGGGCATTAAAGGAAATGGGTACATAATATGGAAGAAAGAAAGAAAGAAAGAAAGAAAGAAAGAAAGAAAGAAAGAAAGAAAGAAAGAAAGAAAAAAAGAAAGAAAAACAAAAGGACACCATAATCATTGTCATCATACTAAGAGAGGCCTGGGTCTCTGTGCTTAGACTAAGAAACTTTTCTAGGAACAAATTAAGTAAATAAACTCATGTATTTTAAATTTGCTACCATTATCTAGTCTATGATGACCTCTATGAGAGTCATCAAAAATATTCTTATAAGTTTTCCACGGATATTTCTAACCAAAATTGCTATGGGTATATGTTTTAGCCTGTTTTCATAAGAGTCGGAAAGATGGTGTGTGTGTGTGTGTGTGTGTGTGTGTGTGTGTGTGTGTGTGTGCTTGTTCTGCTCTAGACTACATATCACTAAAAGTGACATATATATTCATATATGTATGCTAATTTATGTATGTGATTTTATGGAGGTGAGATAGAGAGGTTATATTATTTGTTATTTTGTGGTTTTGTTTTATTTTGTTGGTCTACAATTATTATGTTTATTTGCAGTGGCAATTTTGCAGTTTGATTAACCAGGTTGTTCTTTCGTTGTTCCATACTCTTTATTCCTTTCCACTGCATCCAGAACCACTCTCTTTGCCTAATTATAAGGAAGACCTGTACTGCATTTACATCTCTGTGTCATTTATTAAAGTTAAAACTCAAGGGAAACTATTTATGTGAGCTTCAAATTGTCATATATAAACTATAACAAAAATAAGGCTAATAATATAAAGTATTAGAACAGCATCTTGGAACTACTGTTCCCAGTTTTTATGTCTTAGAATAAAAATCCCTTCCCCGATGCATACCTATACTTTTAATGTTTGCCCATGTCCAATTATTAATGTGATATTCCTTTACTATTATACTACTACCAGCATCAGCCACACTGTTATTGTTATGTAAGGAAAAGCAATAACCTTATACAGCACAGGTCTTCAGATCCTCAATAACAACACACTTTTCATTGCAGTGAACATCTCCAGAGCTCCGTCACCATCAATGCTAAAGTTAGAATCTTTCATTTTTCTGACAAATGACATCTGATTCAGAGTTTTTCTTTGTATAAATCCATTTTGTGGAAAATCAGTGAATTTCAATGAGAATTCTAATAATCCCTAAGTATTGTGATCAGATTTGCTTTGTTACATGTTTAGTGTACCCTTAAATTGTGTAGAAGAGAGATTACGTGCATAGATCCTTATCATGCATTCTTCAGAATTTGAGGCATATCGAAAACTTGATTTATTACTGACATTTATATGTGGAGTCTTTTTTCAGGTAATATTATGTAAAACTGTACATAGCTAATTTTCCTAATTCATTCAGATATTTCATAGTGCTTCAGAATCTCAGGAATGATCAGTTTGATTGGAAAGCAAATAAAACTGAAATAATCATGTAATAGTACCACTAAAATATTTATGTAATCACAGCATTAAAAAACATAATTACACATCATTTCAAGTATCGTCTATGATGCTTCAATATTAGAATTATCTTCTCTAATTTACAATTAGAATACAGCAGATGATATTTAAAACCATTGGAGGAGGAAGAACAATACACACTACCATAACCCATGCTTTAAATGTATGAAAACTGTACTTTCTCTGTAAGAAATATGTGTATTTTAATATGACAACAGAAAAAATCAAAATACCTAATGGTTAAATATTGAGAGGAAATAGTAATTTGAATATATTGGGGAGTAAATATTATTTAAATAGACTAAAAACTTATAAAGGAATATAAAAAAATTAATAGCAGCCAACTTAATTCATGTTGAAACATAAATATAGATCATTATAGTAATATTCCACTAGAAACAGTGATATATCTTAAACTGAGATAAAATAATATCAAGTATAGTGAAGGAAAGAAAGCTACCCTGGATTTTATTTCTCTTTTACACTTTTAGGCAAGCTGTTACTTAGTGTTATTATCAAGGAAAGGCATTTATTTTCATGAGTAGTATAGTTCTTAATCACAAATTGTAGAGTGTTAGGCTAAGATATATGTAAAGTTTAAGTTGCCAAATTTTTCTATTCCTTTCCTGCACAAGTGTAAAGTTTGAAGCATGACATCCATTTTTAGGACTACAAGCAATATTACCACTTTTCTACATTATGGCTAGATGCAAGTACTGGGCAGAGTCTTAATTTCTTTACCTAATGAAGACATTTATGTTGAAGGTAATGGTAAGACTTTATGCACGAATGTTTGTTTTATAATGCTAGTAACTGAAAGAAGTAAGGAGATAATGCAAATCATGATAATTTTGACAAATTGTGCTTTTAGATCTGTCTACAGTTGTCAATGAGGTGATCACTCACAGGTACTGAAACACATGCATATGCAGAACCTTTTAAAATATTATTTTAGTGTGTGGCAATATTTTTCCACTGTTAGGAATTTTCAACTTCCATGAAATTTCTATTGTTCATTATTGTCAGAGAAGCATCTGATTGTCAATGTCTATCATTGAAAGTGTGCGTGATTTTTTTTTTACTTTCCATTTTAATAAAAAATACTGACTATCAAAGGCATAGTGTAGTTATTAGTTGTACTGCTTTTTTCATTTATTTATTTAAACATTCATTTTTAAAAAAGATGACCCCTCCTCCCAAACCTCCTTCACATATTTCCTGTCCCCATCACTCCATCCACTTCTTCTCTGAGAAGGTGGAGGTCTCCCCTGGGTATCCCTCCACCCTGGCACATCAAGTCTCTGCAGGGCTAGGTGTATCCTATCACACTGTGGCCATACGCTAACCTTAATCCTAACCCCATAACCCTAACCCTAACACTAATACTAACAATAACACTAACCCTGCACCTAAACCTAACCTTTAAATCACACATCAGATCTTAGACATTAATAGCAGGAAACTTTAACACTCCACTCTCGCAAGTGACAGGACATTGAAACAGAAATTAGAAAAAAAAAAAACTATCAAAGGTTGTAAACAAACATATCTAACAAGTATATACAGAATATTTCATCCAAACACAAAATATACACTTTCTTCTCCTTACCTCATGGAACCTTCTCCAAAACTGACCATAGAATCTGTCACAAACCAAGACTCAATAGATACAAGATTGAAATAGCCCATTGTACTTTATCAGATCACCAGGGATTAAAATTGGACTTCAACAACAACATAAACAAAAGAAAGTCTACAAACCCATGGAAAGTGAACAACTCTCTACTCAATGATCACTGGGTAAAAAAAAAAAAAAAAAAAAA